>NC_021164.2:77413395-77446501 GCF_000331145.2 Cicer arietinum | reverse complement strand
CAAGCATCCAAACAAGTCTCCCATCAGGTTAAAAAATATTTCCACGAGTTTCCTCCTTTAATTCATCCATATATTGAAGACATAGTTAATGTTAAAGTAGATGAAAACTGTGGATATCGTGCTATTGCTGCTTTACTTGGTCATGGTGAAGAATACTGGAGCGTTGTACGTCGACAGTTGTATACAGAGATTAAGTCCAAACCTGATTTATATGTTGCACTATTCAAGGAACGCTTGCAAGAAGTGACAAAGTCTTTACTTGTAACTGAGTTGGAAAACCAAGCCAACGAGAAGTGGATGACCATTCCTGATATGGGTTACGTGATAGCAACAAAATATAATCTCGTTCTTGTTACATTGGCAAAAACTTTTTGTTTGACTTTTTTCCCATTGAGGGGTGCACATAATGGAGATCTATCACGTGATCGTGTTATCAACATCGGTTTTGTTAACGAAAATCATTGGGTTCAAGTTAAATTGAAATATGCATGTCCGTTACCTCCACTTGCATGGCATTGGAAGAAACATCATAGTGATGAGTCTACATCATGGGCTATCGCTTATCCATGACGTCTACAACATTGGGGTTCTTTAGATTTAGAAAATAATTCAGATTATATGTCTTTGGCAGATGATTGACACTTTTGATTTGTATGTTGCTTTAAATGATAGGATTGACACTTTAAATGTTGTTTTCAATTTAGATGATTGCCACTTTTGTTTTATGATGCTTTAAATGTTGTTTTCAATTCAGATGATTTAAATGTTGTTTTCAATTTAGATGATTGCCAATTTTGTTTTCAATTAAGTGTTCTATGATGCTTTAAATGATATGATTGACACTTTAAATGGTATGTTTAAAATTTAGATGATTGACACCTTAAATAAATATTAAATACAACTAATACAATTAAATAAGTCGCGAATAATAACTCTGAATAATAAATAAGTCGCGAATAATACAACAAAATAAGTCACTAATTAAATAAGTCTAAATAGTAAATAAGTTGCGAATAGTAAAATAAGTCTGAATAATACAACTATAATACTACTGATAATCTCCTCATCTAGAAATGTGTAAAGCTCTCTCTAATAAGACACACATCTGATCTTCAGGACCACCCATATGTAAGTCTAAACTCTGTTGTATAAGACCACCAATTGCGTGACATCGTGTACACCTAGTATCGGGACCAGCATCATGACTATGACCAGCATCAGGACCAACATCAGCATCATAACTAGGACCAGCATATGCAGCAACATAAGGGATCATCCGAGGATGAGATATCCTATAATACTACTGGATGTATCCCTCAACACACTTATGTGGATATGCAGCTGGGTGCAATTTAGCTCGAAGTGATCGTACAGAGTTCCGGTACATACTCCATTCAACATCAACATCACGTACAACAAGCATCGGTGGTGTAGGAGGAATGTGTTGAGTATACTCAAATCATTCCTCCTACACCACCGATCTGGTAAATACGGAACCATCATGGAACACCAACGAATGTATCATGTAAACAATGACACATACTGAAATCGTGTCATAGAGTTCTCGTCGTAATTCGGCGTCCAGATAATATCACTATCCCTCAAAGCATCCAACTTTGCCCTGTAATATGCAACGTTCTCAGATGTTTGTTTTGCAGTCCAACGAAACATCCGTGGCATCGAGGAGATAAGCTCATCCATATCCCGTTTACAAATATTAGAAAAATATTCATAAATCCAAGCCTGTAAATAATTGAAATATAGTAAAATTATTAAGGTGATGAAATAATTAAAAAAATAAATAAATAAGTTAATAAATATAATAGTACCTGAAATAAAGATAAATATCCTCCAATCTGTTTGGTTGCAGGCAATGTACTATCTCTAAGATAGTCATATAACACAACAAGTGCAGCTGGTCCCCATGCCCATTTACCACAAGTATCAAGGTCTTGAAACAAAAAATAGATATTTTGCAGATACAAGGGTAAAACTTTTATCAGCTAGAATGACACATCCTACCAAATGAAGTATGTATGCCCTCGCTGCACAGTCATATCGTCCTTCATGAAATTTCTTGAAAAATACCTCTTTCAACCACTCAAAACTATACGAGGCACCTCTATTGGATCTAGTTTCAGTGACAGCTTCATCATATGCAACTCCCAACAACTCAACAGCAGCAACAATTGTCAAATCTTCATTGACATTTACGGGAGGTGCGAAAAGCTCTACAGAACATGGAATGCTCAAAAGACCCCTAACGTCGTCAAGAGTAATAGTCATTTCACCGAATGGTAGGTGAAATGAACTAGTCTCTGCGTGTCATCTCTCAGCAAAAGCAGATATCATATTACCATCAATCATATGCAAACTACATTTTCTCAAAGGACGTAATCCATATATAGTAATCCAATGATCTATTTGAGCATGTAATCGATATCTGATATCAATGAATTTGTCTTGCTTTTTGCCATTTGAAACAACTTTCAAGGCACGTCTATCCTGTTTAATTAAAAATAACACACAATTACAAATATATTATATATGTAATAAAATAATCTATACTACAAATATATTATAATATGTAATAAAATAAATTATTTACTAACCTGTCCATTCAACACATTAATTGCAATATGGTGCTCATAATCTTTAAGGACATAAAGATCATAAGGACCTCTAGGAAACATGGGTTCTTCAGGCTCGTGTTGCTGACCATGTTCATCATCAAACTGCTGCTGCTGATCATGTTCATCATCAAACACATGATCTTGCTGGGGCTGGTCATCCTGTTCTTCATAAAACACAGGATTTTGTTGGGGCTGCTCATCCTGGGGCGCCTGCCTTTCTTCATTTCTCTTTTTTCTTTTTTCAACATCAGCTCTCCTATTTGATTGTGTAGGAGGTCGAACTCGAGAATGATCAACGTCGCTAACAAAATTCAATAAAAAAATTAAAAAAATTATATAAAACAAAAAAATAAAATAAAAAAATATACATTGTACCGAAAATTTCAAAGATAAATGAAATTTCCGGTGAACATACCGGAAATTTGAAATTTCCGGTAGTTATAAATGCATACTAGAAATTTCAAAAATGAAGTTTCCGGGAATCCATCCGGAAATTTCAAATTTCCGGTATTGAAAATGTATACCGGATTTTTCAAATTTCCGGTGACCCTTCCCGTAAATTTCATTTTTGAAATTTCCGGTATGCATTTATAACTACCGGAAATTTCATTCCTCTTGAAATTTCCGGTAATTTTTTTTCCCCCCAATACTTATTTTTCCGGATTTTTCAATGTGGGGGTACAACTGTTTGGTTTTTCGTTTTTTTTGTTTTTACTAATTTTCTTAAGATTATTTTGGGTATTTCAATCAAAAAAAATTTACTTGAGGGGTACAAGTTTAATTGGGGGGTACGAAAGCCAAATCCCCGTTTTTTGTTGTTGTTGAATTAAGACTTTTTCTCAACTCACCTAAATTTTGGGTGACTGGATTTGCATATTTACCGCTTACGTGCACACCTTTAAACTATTAACATCCCATTTTCTCAAAAGGAAAATGCTAATTTTTATTAGATGTTGAAGTAGAAGAATGATAAGTAAGTCTCATAATAATCAAGTTATTTTATTGTTTTACATAAAAAAATGTATAAATATCTACAAGAGTAAAGTCTATCCGAAGGAGCTAGATCGACATAACATGATAAATTTTAATTTGAATTTATGTTGAGAGAGATATTCAAATGTAGTGTACGATCGTCTTGAATAAGGTGATCTCAATTAGAGAGAATCTATGAGAAACAAAAAAATATAAAAAAACGAGTAAATAAAAAAGAGAAAATACTACTGTTACTAAATCATCTTTGTTATGTATCAATGCATTACTAATATCATAAATGTATAAGAAAGATATTGCATTGAAAATGATGAAAGTAGTATTAATTAAATGTTACAATTCAAAAAATAAATGCATCGAAAATTTAAAATGTTATTTATTTTAAAATAAAATATTTTTATAAATGAGACACTTATTGTAAGACAACATGAAATATTATGTAACACTTCTAAATAGTAATCATTTACACAATAATTACGAATTGATCAAACTCTTTATTTTTTAACATTTTTCTCTTAAAAAAAATATTGTATGATCACAAGTATTTAAGCACACGCTTTAACAATGCACATTAAAAAAAATAGAAGAAAAAGAAAAGAAATTAAATTAAAAAATTTGGACAAAAAATAATATGCAATTTTAAAATAATTAGAATGAGAGAAGTTTGCAGTGGGACGGTGGCGAAACAAGGGTTAGTTGAGCAACCCACCCGTCACGCAACTAATAAACATTTACGTGTTGCAGTGCAGGGGTACTATACTAGTTACTACTACTGAACAAATAAAGAAGAACACAACAATCCAACTAAATAAATATTCAGAACAAAGTAAGTAACAAAAAATGAAGGCAACGAAGACGCCAATCCACGCCGTCACTACATGGCTTCGCCGGCAACCGCCCAAAATGAAGGTTTTTCTGGCGGTCCTTTCAGGCATTGTAGCTTTGCTTTTTCTTAGAATGGTGGTTCACGACCACGATAACCTCTTCGTCGCTGCCGAATTTGTCCATGCATTAGGAATTTCCCTCCTCATTTACAAATTCGCTCAGGAAAAAAACATGTGCCGGTATCATCTCTTTCAATCTTACCGAATTCCCTTCCTAAAACGACATTCCTATCCTTTTCTGTTTAATAATTTACCATCATTGGTGTCATTTAGAGCATTGAGTCTCTCACTAAGCCAAAAACCTAAATGAGCCGTAAAATCATCAAAGTCAGTCAATTTAGTATTGACGTTCTAATGATCATAAACGATTTTGATACTAAGCTTAATCTTTCTGAGACTTTTATGATAGTAAGTTTTATATTTTAGGGACTATTTTAATCATTTCATTCCATGACTAATTTGAGTTTTTGCTTGAATCAGATATCAAAGTGACATCGTCCTACATTTTCAGGGACGAAATAATGGTTTACTTTATATATAGGGATTGGGATAGCATAGTTCATTTGTAGCACATGGCTATATGTTTTCTTTGCCTTCATTTGGAATGCAAACTTTACATTGCTAATTACTATACATTTTACCTTTTAGATGAAAAGTAGATAACATGTAGTTTGATATGATTGCTGCTGTGATATAGCATATACAGTACAATATATCATTGTGATATCATTGTGATTTTAGCAATAACACGGCTTCTTGTTTTCCAGCACAGCAGGAACATAATAACATAACTGGACAAATAATAATAAAAAATATAAATACAAAGCTTAGCACAAAAGCTAACTATGAAGATATTCTGCTAACTGTGCTTTGAACATAGGCCCGTATCTCCTTTGGTATCGATCCAATATTCCCAGCCTTAACTTTATTCTATTGGAGATGGAATAACTGCACCTTATGCACACATCTTAAACTTTAACACTTTATGCTAAAGCAAACAGAAATAACAATGTCACATATATTCTATTTGAATTTCATTAAAATTTGCGGTGTATTATAAATTACAGTAGAATTAACAAGCTAGTAGCAGAGAGTGCACATTAGAGAAAATTAAAATGGTGTGGACGAAAAACACGTTGTCCTCAATATCTGCACCTCCTTTGCAACTAGTATCCGTAGTTGGGATTGTGATGTTTTTGCTGTTTGTTCCATCTTATATAAACTTCAAGTCAACTGTGCAAACAACCACCATGAGTTTCCACATGTTCATCTTGATTTTACCACTCTTGTTAATTTTCACGGCGTACTTCCTCTCCAAATGTGGGCCACGGCTTGTGCTTCCGGTGGGGCTCTTTGGTCGACGATTAGAACAATCAAATGTGCAAGCAGGAGGAGGGTCATCACCTTGGGGTGTAGCAGTGTTGGTGTTGTTACTTTTGGTTTTAGCTTCCAAACTCTCCAACTTCAGGTCCATGTGGTCGCCACTCATTTGGAGACCGCACTAGTTATTGTGTCATATGTATGTCATAACATCTTTGAAATCGAAATTTGTCTCTTATCCTAAGCCTCCGGGCCCGACCGATTTTGTGTTGTAATTTCATACTATATGATCAATTATGATTGGTTTTTCTTGTATATGCATTATATTGGGGAAATAAAATGAAGGCAACGAAGAGGCCAATCCACACCCTGGCTACATGGCGTTGCTGGTAACCACCCAATATGACAGTCTTTCTGGTGGTTTTTTTTGGGATTTCTTGCCTTGTTATTTCTTAGATTGGTTGTTCACGACCCTGAAAACCTCATCGTGGCTGCGAGTTTCTGCAAGCATTAGGAATTTCCCTCCTTATTTATTAGCTTGTCCAATAAAAGACCTGTGCCTTACCATCTCTCTTAGTGTTACCTTCAAAATTGAAATCCTTTCATAAAACAACATTCGTTTTTTTTACAAAGTCATACCAATACAATGAATCCATAAGAATTCAAGAAAACTTGAGAATGCTGAAAATGAGTCTTTGAATGGATTGACTTGTTCCTTTAACTAACACTCATCATTTTACATCATACAAGCATCCAAACAATCAATACTTCAACAGCTCAAGTCAATAACATACTGATCAAGGTCATAGGAATACTTTTATCGTTTAAAAATGTATCATCAAAATTTCAGATTAGGGTTATGTTAAGTTGTGATGGGGGTCATCATTACAAATTGGCGGTCCTAAGAGTTATGCTTGTACCACTTCGTAGCTTTTGTCAGATTGATGTTTTTGATGCTGTTTGTCTAAAACCATACGACGACCTATTTTGTCGATGGAATCAACATTCTGTTTATTTTTATGGAAGTACTTTCGATTTTGGGATTGGCTAACTTAATTCTGTGGCACATGGTTGGATGTTTTTTCCTTTTCTTCATTTGGAATGCAAACTTTACCTTGCTAATTGCTATACGTATTTCCCTTTTAGATGAAAGTAGAGAACAACTGGACAAGTAGTAGTTTGATATGATTCCTGTTGTTATATGATATCATTGTGGTTTTAGCAATAATTTGGCTTCTTGTTTTCTAGAACAGCTGGAAAAGAAATGAGAAGAAAGAAATATTCTATATATTTATCTAAAAATGATAGCCAGCCTTGTTAAATCTTTGCAGGACTCTCACTTAAATCACAGGAACTCACAGCTATGTTTCTAGCTGTGAGACTATACTGCAGTTTTGTCATGGAATACGATATACACACCTTACTTGATACGGCAACATTGGGGACGAACCTCTGGGTTATTTATATGATGCGCTTCAAACTGAATTCCAGTTATATGAATAATAAGGACAACCTTGCAATATACTATGTGGTAAGTCCTCTGTTTTCTAATATAAGTTAGGCAATCTTGTACATTAGCTACAATATGCTCTTTAGTCTATTTATCATTTTCCTTTGGCTACATAGCTTATTCGGCTTTTCTGTTAAGCATCTCACAGTTCCCGTGTCAAATTTATCCAACAATCTAATTCTTAAATAAACTGCCATTAAGAATCTTATATTTGTTAAAGTTTAGTTTGCACTTGTGTCAAATGTGATTTCAAGTTAAAGTGTGTTTTATACTCTGTAGTACTTATTGATGATTCCTCCTGGATTCTCCTGCGTAAAAGGAATATCATTTCAAACCAAGGGAAAAGGAACGGTGTTGTTTGAAAACATGTGATGTAATTCATGAAAGCTCGTGTGGCTTGGTTACCTATTAAAAACTAGATAGCCTGTTGTCTGATAGTGAGAAATGTGATTTTGGAGCAGTGCTTTCTTTATATCATTTTTTAAATGTTTATTGAAGAATCACAATTTTAAATCTTAATATAGGTTGAATGTAACAGAATTTTCATCTATCACATCGCTGGAGCGATTTTATTTTATTTTAAAAAAATTCAATGCTTATTAACAATGTGTTAAATCTCAATATGAAAGTACTTGGAAGAATTTTTTTTTGATTGACTTTTGTCTGTGAAAAAAACATGGACATGCATCTGAGTGAATGGAAGATCAATTGCTGTGAGTATGGAGTGTGTTAATTTTCTTAACCAAAATACAGGTGATACCTTGTTTCGTACTTTCTTTGCTCATTCATCCAACAACCCGGCATCATACAGTTAACAGGATTCTCTGGGCTTTTTGTGTTTATCTTGAAGCTGTGTCTGTTCTCCCTCAGTTGTGGGTCATGCAGAACACTAAGGTTTCTTATAAATATATTTCGGTTTGTTGCTTTTTCTTTACTATCTTTTAATTGTTTGAAACAATATTACATTTTCCTTTGTCAGTTAGTCTTTCTAAGTACACTTGTAATTAATTTTGGAATTCAACTTTCAGATTGTTGAACCATTCACAGCACACTATGTTTTTGCCCTTGGAGTTTCAAGGTTCTTGAGTTGTGCACATTGGGTCCTCCAGGTTTTTCTGGTTTTTAACTTCTAAGATGTCTTTATTGCCAAATTTTGAAAATATATAAAACTATAATATCACAATATCTTGTGATTGAGTATGTCGGACAGTTCTCAAATTTATACCTTGGATTATGCATGCTGTATTATAAATCTTTGCTTAAGTGTTTCTGTATGATATTCCCACTTCAAACTAGTTTACCACAAGATAATATGGTTTTGTTCATGGCTTTTTAAAGGAGCTGATGCATACAAATTTTAGCATATCAAGACCTTTTGGCTTGTCATTATATTTTTTGCTCTTGTCATCCTTCCATATCCAATCTAAAAGACCATGCTTATGTTATCCTCCTCAGGTTTTGGATACCCGCGGACGCCTACTAACTGCTTTGGGTTATGGATTGTGGCCTTCTACGGTACTTGTATCAGAAATTGTCCAGACCTTCTTCATACTAGCAGATTTTTGCTACTACTATGTCAAGAGGTGAATGGAAAATTTTCATAACACGCAACATACCTCTTGGCATGCTCTTGTAAACTATCTGACATTTTTTCCCTTTGGTTGCAGCCTTGTTGGGGGACAACTTGTTATCCGTCTTCCTTCAGGAGTGGTGTAATTTTAGCATCCGATTTCAGTTCCTTTAAGTTGGATAATCCTTTTTCATTGAAGTGCCGATCAGTTGGGTTGGGTTCTTGTTGAGTATAAGATGATCTCATTACATTATCTGAATTGTTGTTTCCACCATTTTCGACAGATTTGCTCGTTCTTGCTTCTCCGAATTCTCCTCTACAACATTACCATCTCTCCCTCTCTACTGGGGTTGCTAGTAGATGTCTAGCCCAATGGTACACTTTTTACCTCGCAATAACATTAATTTACTAACTGGTATAATTACAAGTACAAATATCATTACAAATTTTATTGCCTCTCAATCATGGGGAAGGTGAGAGTTAAAATATACGTACAATAACAAGTCTATGTGTGTAGATCAAAGATAAACTTTGTTTTTCGAATTTATGAATAATAAAAATTAATACTGTTCTCATGTAATATATGAGACACACAAGGAACAAGATCCAAACACAAAAATCACAAACTACGCAGTGTACAATAAACATGTTACTCGATTAGATAATAATAATAATCTACTGTTATGATTTAAATATGCAGAAGATCACTTGTATTATTTCAGAATGAATTCTCTTGGCAAAGTACCAAAGAGGTAGTGATCTTACAATTCAGTGCAACAATACTTAAAGAAACATCTCAAAAGAGAAGGTACTAGCATAGAGTCTAAAAGGGGAAGAAATACATTAGACTTTTCACACCTTAATAATTAGCTCCTCATTTAGTTAATTATATAGCCATTCAATTTTGTGCCGATTCTTTTATTCCTTTGTCCCTTGGTCTTGCTAGAAGCTCTCACCATTTGTGGTCCTTACATCTACCTCATAGTGTTGATGTCTAAAATACCAATCCAACAAGTAGGGTGGAGGAGAAGTTTGAGTATTATTATATATAGGTCTAATAATGAACTTTGGCAATTCATTGTCATTCCCTATATACACTTTGCATTTTTTAGATGGAAGATCGATGACATAAACAGAATTCCTTCGATAACCCCACTTTTCTGGGCTCCTCAATGCATAATACTTTTCCTTGGGAGCATAAAATAATGCAATGTCACCCAAAGTTTCTAATTTGACACAATTCATGGTTGAGAAGTCTATCTTGTACACATTTAGTATTTCATTGGAAATAATATTAAGCACTAAAAGTTGTCCATCACAATCAATCAACCTTACATATGAGGAAGATGTTACTTTGAGAGTACTCTTCAATTCTAAAAACCTTATATATGCAGAATTCAAGCTGAATACCCCTATTTTGGCCTTGTCAGTGATCACATATATGGCATTGTGCAAAAGTGTAAAATCAACAAGATTTCTTTTTGACGAATAAATTTTGAGATCGATAGATATGCAAATTATGAGAACTTTTACATAAAGCCACAAAGACAAATTCATCCGAGCCTTTTTCAAAAGCAAGCAAGACATTGTAAGCAAAATCAGAAAGTTCAACTTTAAAGGTTGAGGAGGTATCAATTAGAATCACTTTTCTTGTAAATGGATTTATGAGCACAAATGAATGATCATTCCTTGCCATAATCAAATATCCGCTAGAAGATCCAAAATAGAGAAATTTTCTTATGTCATTAAAGTTTCTTACATTCATCTTCTCTGAGTGATAAATTTTTTGGTGAGGTATGCTGATGAAGGTATAACATTTCTTAATATCGTAAGACTTTCTAACAATTAATGGTTCTTGGGATACTAAGAAATCTCTCCAATAACTTTTATGAAACTCCCGCCAATTCTTGCACACACCACTAAATTGGGAGAAGTCGTCGAAATCTAGTTTTCTGGAAATGATATCAAGCACATCCCAAGGAAGTTGACACAAATTCTCTGCTACCTTCGTCATTTTTCCCCCTTTGTATCACAACAATGACAACATTAGCTTTTATATATATATATATATGGGGATATGATCAATTGATACCACATCAAACTACTAAAACAATAGCCGAATTATTTATTGAAGGTTTGAAAACAAAATTATTTATGCTATTTAAGATAAAAATAAGGAGTAAATATTATTTTTTTTGTTAAATTAAAATCCACGATAAAGACATGAACAAAAAAAACTAAGTTATTTATGAGAATAATCTTGATTGGACTAAAGATGTATTTCCATTTTACAAGTCATCAATTTAGATATTTTTGACACTTCTTTATGTATTGTAGAAAACATATAATATAAAATTATAGGCGTGTATGAATTGCAATAATCCAGTAATAACTAAACGTCTCACCAATGCAAAGATCAAATATGATTACTGATAAAAATTAACAATTTTATAATTTGATTTTTTTGAAAAAATAACAAATATATATTCATAATAATTACTAACCAGTCTCGTGACCTTGTTGTCCATCTGTCAATGGAAGTGTGATATTGTGATTATTCTTCATGTACATATTGAATATAAAAACTTGCCATCTGCACACTTTAATCACCTCATTCACCCTTTCTTTGAAAACTCTAGCATCAATTACATAGCTCTCAAAATCATTTATGTGTTTTATCAATTCGTCAAACTTTTCCATCTCATTATCAAACAACCATTTTGCCATGAAGATTTGTTTACATGCCGTACAAACTATCTGCTCATCACGGTCACGTGGAAGTGTGATTTCATGTTCGGTTGCCATGAACGCTTAATTGAGTTGTGAAAGCTAAGAAAGGAAACTTGTGTCAGTTGAGGTTGCAAGGAACAAGGTAACCCAATTTATTTGTTTTTTTATACAGAAGCTAACCCTATTTCTATTTGATTATTATAGACTTAAATAAACTGAATGACACATAAGTAAACTCAATCTATCAGAGGAGATAAATAAGGAAAGGTGCAAAATCCAACTCCGTCCATATACATTTCAGTTAGGTTTTGTATTCATTATTTTTAAACAAGTATTAATGAGTAATTCTTTGAAAAATGATAGCAACATAAATTTAAATAATGATCCAAACTAGAAAGAAAAGTATAGTTTAAATATTTTATTGTTATTTTGGATAATTATATTCAATTTATGCTATATATATAATTTTTTTTAAAATACACATAAAATTATTTTTCCACTCTTTAATTTTTAATTTTTATGTTTAAGAGGTTTCAAAGTGAAGATACCAAAATAAATTTTGTTTTGTCTCATAAAAGAGTGCATCCTATGCGACCATGTGTTAGTTTATTTATTTTTTGAAATAAAAATGAAAAGAAATTAAATTAATAAAAAAAAAATAATTACAAAAATTTAATTAAATTAATAAAATAAAGGGAAAACAATACATAAAATAATTGTGGTTGAGTAGATGTGTAGATAATACATAAAATACATCAAATTTTAACAACTCCCCCTCTTTTGTTGGCTAAGATGCGTAGATAATACATAAAATACATCAAATTTTAACAACTCCCTCTATTTTGTTGGCTATTGCAAATAAAGTAGCACTTTCAGTTTTATTTTTTACTAACTTCATTCTATTTTTCCTCTTGTTTTGCAACCTAATAAAAAAACTAAAATATATTAATAAAATTAATCAAAATACGAAGAAAAAAATACATTACATGAAGAAAAAAAATCCTAGGTAAGGATGTATTTAAATAAAAAAAATATGTGGTTGAAAAAAACACATTAAATTAAAAAAATACACCTTTTGAAATAATAATTGTCTGTGAGGAGTCTTAGAAGGACATATTATTTTTTTCTATCAAATGCAATTTGTTTAATATTATTAATCTAGTTTAGTTTTTTTATTTATTTATTTAGTAGGACTTAAAATAAGAGAAAAAATAGGGTGAAGCTGCTAATTTATTTGCCACTAGTGTGGAGTTAGTGGTATGCCCGAATAATGAACTCATCATTGTAAAATTAATTTTATATTTCCTGTATTTATTCCATATATTTAAATAATTTTTTAATTAATATATTAATGGTATAAAAAAATCTTGATAAATAGAGTCAATTTATTTTTATCAAAACTATAGATAAAATATGATTAGTTTAAATGTAGTGACATTAAAAAATTTCACACTACACTGCATATTCATACAATATACAATATTGTTTACAAAGAACAAAGTCTTTTTAAATCAATATTGTTTTGGGCTACAAAAATGCATCAATTCACATTGCAAATCACTAGTATTCATTACGAATGAATATAATTATATACTCAAGATCATTTTGAACATATTATTTTCAGAAGATCAACAAAAAGCAAGGTAATGTATTAAGAATAAAAAACAAAACTAATCCCCAAAGTTGATGGTTAAAAAACAAGACTAATTTTCTATATTTATAATAAAGCAACTGGAAAAGAGGCTACAATAATTGAAAATTTAGTCGGGTGATAAATAAACTCTGATTAAAACTTATTTTAGTAAAATTCAAATTAGAATTATATTGAATGATTCATCATTAGTTGAAACTCATTAATCATTTAAATCCAATTATTTTAAATTTCAATGGATAAGAATCATATTTTACATATTAAAAAAATGGATTTTTGAGACATTTAACGCCATGTATGGACCTCTGTGGAAAACAATCTATTTTTAGAATTTTGTTGATAATATGTTGTTAGTTAAAATTAAGAAGAAAGTTTATGGATTTTTTTTAAAAGGCATAGAATATCTAGATGGATGACACATTCAATTAATATAATAAAATACGTATTTTACTTTATCTTTTAATTTATCAGAGACCAATTCATAAAATATTTCTTAATAAAATAGTCATTATTTAAATATTAAAATGCAATATACATAGTTGATATAAGAATAATTAATTTTTTAAATAAAATATATAAGAAAAATTTATCTATTCATTATCGATTAAAGTTAATTCATAAAATTCCAACATTCAAATTGATGCGGTAGCTGAGGCACGAGCCAAATGAGGATGGTCAGTGAGTTTCCAATAATTAAAAAGAGAAGTTATTTTAAATAGGAGTGCGAAGTGATACAAATAGTAGAAATTTATTCATAAATTAGTTAGAGATAATAGTACCAAAATTACGGCGAAGTTAAGGGAAGAACAAGAACTGCCTGTGACCGGACATGACGGCTAAAATGTTCAAAGCTCTACCGCCAAAGTACATAGAATGCATATCAAGATTGAAGACATTATGTCAAATTTGTGGTTGAAAATTTATGTTCAGATTAATTTGTCAGATTGATCGGATGATCATGATCATAAGTTGTATACTTGACGGAGCTAATCTTGCACAAAAATTTAAAGTGACCTAAAGGGAAGAACAAGAACCGCCTGTGACCAGACATGGCGGCTGAAATGTTCAAAGCTCTACCCACCAAACTACATAGAATGCATATCAAGATTGAAGACATTATGTAAATTTATGTTCAGATTAGTTTGTCAGATTGATTGGATGATCATGATCAAAAGTTGTATACTTGACGGAGCTAATCTTGCACAAAATATAGGGGACTAGGTAGCGACGAATATTAACTAAAATCTTATAATTGAATTCTTAAAATTTATTTAGTTTTTTTTATTTTATTTTAGAGTTTCACACCGTTCACGAAAATTTTCTTTTTGAAAAAAAAAATGTATGAATTTTCTTATATTTAAACATGGTGTCACTCCTAAAAAAATACACATATTAATTAAAACAATTCACAATTAAAAAATAGTATAACACTATATATCATATAATAAGTAAAAGATTGTTTATAGTTAGTAGTTGAGTTGAAAGTTATAATTTCAATTCTCATAAGTTTTACAATTTTCACAAATCACATAATTTCCACACAGTTTTAAAAGTTATTGTTCGATATTAGGTAATATATATATATATATATATATATAGCTTGTCTTAATTTATTATATTTTATTAGTATAAAATTTTAGAGAAGGAAAATAAATTCAGAAAAGATACGAGAGAAGAGAGTACATATATCGTGCGAAAATGATTTGAAGATATTTTAACAATTTATATCTGTTATTTAATTATATGATAATACATATAATACATAGTTATTATATATATATATATAATAGGGATGTCTAAACCGTTGGAGGCGGAATGATCGAATTGACAGCGTCAAAACGCACAGGGTTGGTTGATGATGAATATATAAAAAAAAGGTTTAAATCGCAGAGAAATCGATATCTTTTGTTATCCTATTTAGTGTGATTGTGAAAAAACGTAATTAATTTTGGGTGTTAGAATGAGTTGAAATTGAATTAGGGTGCAATTACTACTAGCAAGTAGCAACTAATCAATTATCAGTTTCCAACATGAAACTAAGAAAAAAGCGAAAGTAAAAATAAAAGGGGATTAAATAAAATTAAATTCAGACCTGATTTGAGAAAAAGAAAGAAGGAAGTGAATAGCGAATCCTAAAGGAGAGTGTTTAGGGGGTTCAGTTAAGCAGCGGATTACATCGATAACTTTAGATCGGTTATATACATTGTAACAAAAATAAAACAATGGTAAATTTATTATTATAATAATAATTTTATTAGATCACTTAAATTAAACCATTCTAAGAAGCATTTTACAAAAATAAAAAATAAAAAACGCGGGAACTCATTGGTTTTCACTTTCACTCTTCGACGCCTTCACCTTCGCGAACCAACTTCGTGAATCACTTCACCTTCGTATTGCTTTCACTCCCTCCCTCATGCGCGAACTCTTCAACGCGGGCGACGAAGAATCTAAGTTTTTCCGCTTCCGTGCCAGTAACGAGTTTCTTTGTCTTCCCCTTCCATCTGTCGAGAAGTGTTGCTATTGAGAAGTGTCGATTTCTTGTTTCTCCCAAACAGGTTTGTTCCTTTCTCTAGTAATTTTTTGATAATTCTTGTTTCTTACTTAACAATTTTAGCAGTTTGATTTTGCTATAGATTGCTATGGATTTTGTTGAGTTTGCTATTGATTTTGCTGTATGATTTTGCCATATAAATTTTTCTCTTACAAATCTGTGAAAACTGGAGTCATATCCTTGTTTCAGTTCTCTCAACTTGCAGATATACATTCAAATATTTTTTGATTGAGAAAACAACTCTAATTTTTGGATTTTATATTGTTGTTAGGTTTTTGTTCTCTTTCAAGTTTTTATTATTCTTTGAGAATGTGTTAGATATGAGATTGTTATTTTTCTAGTTAGGATTGATTTTGCTAAAAACATGTAAGCAATGTTTCACTTTATTGCGGTCCCTAAAAACATGTAAGCGAATTTTGCTGATTTTGGTCATGTATTGCATTGTTAATTGATTGATTATGTATTAGCCAGTGGTAATGGTTTGACAATGTATTAGACTAAATGAATTTGGTTGAAGTAGGCATTGGTGAGTGTCATCCAATTTGGGGCTGGAAAGCGCTTATACATAACAGCTATCAGAGCACTTAGAAATGGTTCAACAAACATGGATGTCATGGTTGCTTTGGGAACTACAACATCATATGTTTATTTTGTTTGTGTTCTTCTGTATCGTGCTCTTAGTGGATTTTGATCTACAAAATACTTTGAAACAAGTACTATGCTTATAACATTTGTATTGTTGGGCAAGTATTTGGAATGTCTAGCAAAGGGAAAGACGTCTGATGCCATTAAGAAGTTAGTAGAACTCACTCCTACAACAGATTTACTGGTTGTTAAAGACAAAGGTCCATGACACTTATTTTTTATGCGTATTATACTCTTAAGAAAATGGAGATGAAACAGCTAATGTGTTGATGACCTTGTATTTAGGTTGAAATTAATGAAGGTTATTATATTTATCATCAAGATTTCATCATAACATCAAATTATAACTTGTCAATAATTGTTTTCTTCTAGATGGTAGATCTATTGAAGAAAGAGAAAATGATTCCTTGCTTATTCAAACTATTGACACATTAAAAGTTCTTCATGGTACAAAGATTCCTACTGATGGCATTGTTACTTGGGACTCAAGTTATGTAAATGAGAGTATGGTGACTGGTGAATCTATACCTGTTTTGAAGGAGATCAATACCTTTGTCATTGGAGGTACAATCAATTGGCATGGTGTCCTTCACATCCAAGCTACTAAAGTAGGATCTAATACAATTTTGAGGATCTGATACAATTTTGAGTCAGATAATTAATTTGGTGGAGACAACACAGATGTCCAAGGCTCCCATCCAAAAGTTTGTTGATTATGTAAGTATTCTATTATGGTTGTGCTCTTGGATGGTTTTTATGTTCTGTAAGTGTTAATTGTTATTGTAAGCATTTTTATACTCTGCCTTTGTTGCATTACATATTCGATCCAAAGCTTAGAGAAAGAGGAGGGCTGTCATTAAGAAGTCAACTGCCAACATAAAATTGTTGAATCATTGTGACATGGACTGACATTGTGATAGTGTTCCCCACTTGTGGGAAAAGACCCCATTTTTATTATTGTTGTTGTTGTATGCATTTTACATAGATTGGATTTCATTTTGTGTGGTAATGAAAGTTTTAGCTTATGAATCAATTTTGAAAATAAGTGAAGTGTTTCTTGTTTCTTTAGAAAATGACAACACATCATTTCACATTTTAAATGATTGTAAAAATCTTATAACTTAAAGACACGTTGAGTAGCAAGGAGTCAACATTTAGTTTTCTTAGGCTGCTCTGGAAAAAATAAGTAAACTCAGAGAGTCATAACAATATTTTGATGCCTCACCCTTCTGGTCTTTGGAGCTTATTATATAAAATTATCCATAACATTGGATTGTCAGTGATTCTGTCTATTTCAGGTTGAGGTTTCCGTCATAATTCAATAGTATTCTAGCTCATAATATTCTAATAGTAGTCAGTATCCTAACTTTGTAACCTTGCTAGATTATTGGCACAAATGACTGAAGACGTATTCTCTAGTACCATTCTTTTGGCTTGTAGGTAGCAAGCATATTTGTTCCTACAATTGTAGCTCTGTCCTTTTGCACTTTTAAAATTTATGTCGTGGCCTACTTAAAACTATAATTAAAGCATTAGATAAAGTTGAGTGTATATGAGAAGTTGAAAGAAGGGAGTACTAGAAAGAGTCAAGAAATAAAGATAACTATTGATTCAACTTAAGAGTAGATCACACAAATTTATGCAGGATTAATTTGATGTAAGATTATTCTTTATGTGGTAACTATTGAATGCAAAAGCAACATGGTTTTGAAGTGAGTATGGATTGTAAGAGTTTCGACCTTGTTGTATTAGTGAATAATCTATACTATTTGTTCCAAAATTCATAATCCAATGTTGTTTGTGGAATTATAGTTTTAGCTCCACAGCAACCTACCTTGAAGTTGAAAATTTGTGTTTGAAGGTGGAGGTTGAACTGAGGATTTGTGACAGGAACAGATCCTGATGACAGTGGTGATGGAGGTGGATAAGAATTCACAGGTGGATAATAACTATTTTTATGAGCCATGTAGCATGTTTACGTCATTACTCTTTAAACAATGAGCCATGTTTGATGCAGAATCACACTTGCATTGATTTGAAAATGCAACTATATAATGAATAATAACTACTTTAGGATTAATTTATAAATATCTGAGATGCATCATAGGAATAATTTAGGATTAATTTGGATAATATTACACGTGTTTGTCCAACTATATTTAATGAAGTGTAATTATATGTAATATATTTTGTATAGATAAGACTTTTTTTTTATAAAATCGTATGTCATAAAGTTTTATTTTTCACCGTTCTATATATAGAGCTAAATTGTAATTTAAATCATGTCAAATCCTTAAAACAACAAACAAATCCTAAATATATTCTAAATAAAAATATAAATTAGAAATTCTAAATATCTTCGTCATTGCCTCGTTGTCATGCCTAGTGTTGATTAATAGGGGCAATCTCATAGTACGTGAAACAAAGTTTTTCCCCTATGATACATTAGTTGCATTCAATAGAAACTTCTTGGTTCCACTTGTACACTAGTCGTACTCACGATTTTTAGGGCCATATAAAAACTCCATCAAGTTCATATAATGAAAGATTACTTAGAAGATATTTTTACTACTTAGAAGATATTTTTACTCCGCTCCACAATTGTGTGTTAGGTTAACATTGAGATCCGATTGAAACCAATAGTCATTATCAACATATATACAAAAATATAAATGAAATGAACGAATGCGATGACTTAAAATTATTATTATTATTATTATTATTATTATTATTATTATTATTATTATAATAAAAAAAGGAAAATGATGGAATATGATTCAAAACTAAATCATATTTTAGAATTGGAACACTGATCAAAACACGATTCATTGTGCAATTACCTATCACTTGATAAACAATCTTTATCAAATTATAATTATGATTTGGATTTGAAACAAAAAACATGAGTTGGATATTAATTAATTGAAATTGTTGTGAGGTGATATAATAGATGCTTTTTTGACCCAGCTTTTCTATAATAATATTAATTAATTTAAAAGGATAAGTTGTGCCAAACATTATTTATAAAAAAACTCTATAAAAAAGACAACTTTTATAATGAAGATAAATACTATTAAAAAATGAGCTGGAAGTAAATGTATGAATATAAATTTGTTCAGTGGTTTATGCACTAGTTTTCTAAGAGGTGGCCCTTTGAAATGAGTTTGGATTTTCTTAAATTAAAAAATAAATTAAATAAACACATTATTTGGAGAGATAAAACTCAATTTCTTATAAAATGCCTAAAATATGATATATTCGGTCGCAAAAAAAGTTTTACATTACATAAAAATAGAGGTTAAAAGTAATTTATAAACAACAATGTCTGCATTTTTCAGTTCATTAAGATGTTTTTTACTAATAACAAAAAATGTAAAAGTTTAAGTATAAAACTTAAAACCATTTGATAATTTTCAATTGATAAGTGTATTAAATCATTCAAATAATAATAGTGATAAAAAAATTATATCTGCATTGATTGTGCTTAATTTAAACCGCAATAAGGTTAACAATATTTAAGTGAATAAAAGAGTACTCTTTGTATGGTTTAGTATGCAAGATAACATTACAATGTGATAAAATTAATTAAAATGAATTAGGACTTTAAATTCCCACCTTATTAAATTATTTATTTGTAATAAATGAGTGTTACATAAATATACCAAATTAACAAAAATAGATTAAGACCAATTCTTTAATTCAAAACCTTTTATCATGACCATAAACGATCGTTAATTTATTACGAACACATGTTAAACACGACAAACAAATATGTAATTACCTAAGGCAACAATCTGTCAGTAACTAAAAAGGTTATGGGTAAAACTAATTCACCTCCGAATTATCCAGAATCACAGTATGGCGGAAAAATTACTCGTCGCAAAATTTATCCAATAGATCAAAAATTATGAGGGTATTATTGATGGTCACACCATGAGTAATCATTGGATAATTAACAACTTTTCAACAAGATTTTTTGTCTCAGCTTACCAACGGCTAAACCGAAGATACGGTTACTGACGGATATATTAATGTTAGGTGTTTAATTTTCTGACATCCTAGCCCTCTAATTGGTCCCTGTGTTATATACTATTGAAGTCAAATATAACATCTGCTTGATAATAATAGTTTATAATATTTTTTATAAATTAATTCAAGTATTTTATAATTTATTATTTTTCTTTTAATTTTACGTTTATTATTATAATTAAAATCCTTATTTATCTTTCATAATTTATTTATTATATTTTAAAATAAATAGTTTAAATAAATAACTTATGTAATTTAAATTTAAAATAATTTTAATAAATAATATTTTAAAGTAAATAATTAAAAATATTTTATTTGTTATAATTTAAAATATAAAGTAGTTAATATTTTAAAGTAAATAATTTATTTATTTATTTTTATCTAAAATAAATAAAAAATTTAACAAATTGATAAATTTTAAATTACTATATTTTTAAAATATTTTAAGCATTAATTAATAAAATTTATTTTTAATTAAAAATGTTCTCTTATGTCATTTTACATATTAAACTAATTGAACAACTAATTTTATCAAGTACATTAATTAGGTTGCCTATGAGTAATTTGGACTTAAAAAAATTATAGACGTAAATTGAATTAAATGAACTATTTTGTATATATTGTCAAGAACAGGGCCGTTAAGATTTTTCTTAAATAAAAATTATTTTCAATATAATAATTACATTTGAATTTAAAAGTTTTTTTTGTCAAATTTGTAAAAGTTTAAAGTAAATATTTACGGAAAAAAATAAATTCATATACTCTCTCATTCTCAGACGATCTCTTTTCATCCCTATTCACTCATCTTTTCTCTCACAGCTTTCCCTAGCCCAAATGCAGGAAATACATTTCATCCACTGTGGAACCAAATTCTTCAGCAGTTATAATGAACATAAAAGTTAAAGAGTAATGGTGTTAAGTTGAGTTGAATGATCTCTGGAGAAGAAAATGTTTTTGAGTATACTTTCATTGTTTGCGAGTTCATTAGGCTACCGAAATGAGGAGTTAGGTTAAGGAAAGGAACGAGACGAATGAGTTATAAGATATAAATAAAAAATAGGGTAAGTATTATGATCAAATTGTTAAAAAAAGATTAAAGAGTAAAAATTTTACTATCGATAAATTTGAAAGGTGAAAAATGTATTTGAACTATTTTTTTTAACCATATAGATCCTATATTATATTACTATATAAATTAGCCGAAAAAAAAAAGTTACCATATAACTAATTGTGAATATATTTTGGAAAGTAATAAAATAAAGTGGTTTTATGAAATGATTTAATTAAATATATGGATAGGAAAGTTTGAGTCTATGGTATATAACAATTAATTTCAAATTTTATTTAAAATTTATCTATTATATATTTTAAGAAGAAAAAAAAGTTAATTTGTTGGTGAAAATTCGAAAAATATGTTTTTACAAAAGTTAATGCCTTTTATTTTCTGACACACAAAAGTTAAAAAAATCTTGGCAACAAATACAAAAGTTAATTATTAAAAAGTAATTGATATTACCAAATTCTTTAAATTAGATTAATAATCAAATTATGACATAAACAAGATTTATTATAAAATACATCATTATTACACTAATGAATGTTAATTTAATTGGTAATGAGTTGACTCACATCCACCAAATTGTGTAATTGTCTCCAATCCTAACAAAAACAAATTTTTACTAGATTTTATTTAACTCCCAATCAAACTCACTATTAATATAACATTTTGGGAGTAAGATAGGAAGCAAAGAGTTATCTATGTCTAAACAAATAGTAGTTAAGCTTAAAATTTTAATTTCTAACAACATTAAAAGAGGTTAATAAAAGTAATGTAGGTATTGAAAATGTGCCACAAGAGCAATTATAAAAACAATCGGAGTGTAATTTGGGACTCTACAATGTAAGTCAAAAATATATCAATCGCGAAAAAAGTAAGAAATTTTTTAATTTTTTAGTCATATCTAATATGAATACACGTCAAGTCATATTGCTGCCCTACTTTAATAGTGAGTAGGTGTTGCGAATCAACAAAGGTTAATGGTTCAAAACATTAATTAACTCAACCCACAAAGTACTAAACATCCTGATTTATTGTGCCACTATTAACCACTATTTATTTGTAACCTAAACAATCAAAAATGGGTAGTTGGAGGCAAATATTAAGGATTATTGTAGAATAAGTGTTTCTCCATTACCTAATTACTTATGGTGATATTTTTATTATTTTACATTCACTTTAGCCATCAATAAAGTTCTTGCATAAAAGAAAAATAACAAAAAGAATAAATTAAGCAATAATTTTGTTTGAACTTGGTCATTTGACTGACACTTGAGTTCCATGCCAACAAAAGCACATGCCGAGTAGCAGTGTAACCCTGCCATGTTTTAACTTTTAGGTACATGTATTTAACATTTACTCTCATTAATTTTACAACTCTTTTATTGTATTGCAATCATCCAAATTGGTTGCTGAAGTTTGTGAACCCAATCGTGGTGCTCGTCTTTGGTTTGGACATTGCGTGAAGCTGCTTTGGCTTATGATGCTGCCACACGTAAGCTTTATCGATCAAATGCCAAGCTCAATCTACCTCAACAACAAAAGCATCTCCATATATATATTTTTATATATGTGACCAAAAGGAATAACAATTGTCTCATTTAATTCTTTTTTTAAAAGAGTAAATTTTTGCTAGTAAAAAATTGTCCCAACGATTTTTAAAAAGGAAGTCGTTGAATTATTATAAGGACTAATATAAATCCGGGACAATCCCAAGTCTCAAATCCTTTAGAATGTGACACTTTTTTTTTCCAAGGACTAGTTGGAAGTGTGTTTTTTAGATTTTTTATAAAAATATAAATTAAAATTAATTAAAAATAAAACATTTTAATAACATTTTTGACATATTGTCCAGTCAAATTAAATCACTATATTAAATACAAGGGTAAATTACATTCACTTTCCTTAACCTCCCTTAATTTTTATTCAAAGTGACCAAAAAAAATATTAATTCAAATGCTAATTGGTTTGATAATATCATTATAATTTTTAGTTTATTCCAAATTAGTCCAAAAAAAGGTTTATCCAAAATATAATCTTTATGGAGAAAAAAATAATTAAAAGTGTCTTTATGCATTTTTTCTATTAAAAATACATTTATGCATTCAATTATGTATATCAATTTATATGATATATGAATGTGAGACAATAAGAGTATACAAAAATTATATTTATGAAGAAAAAAATAACTATAATTTTTTCTAATTTTTTTTATTTTGTAGAATGTATTTGCCATTCATTGATATTTCAATTAATTTTCCAATTTATTTGTATTTAATGTTATTGATGTAGAATTGGATCACATGAAATATCTGATATAATAATATTAACATTTATCGATAAAGATTATTATAAGAAAAAACACTATTGCTTGAACTATGTCATAAAAAAAATAGTTATTTATACTATAAATAGATAAATGACTAATATTTAAATATGAAATTATTTAGAGTATTATTGCTCAAATTTATGAATTTATTATTATTTTTATAAATGTAAAAACTTTATTTTGGACTATTCAACCATGCGCTTTGAAGTAAAAAAACAATGAATTTAATACATTATTTTATTGATTAATAAAATGTTTAGTTTTAGTGAGATATTTATATTTTGGGGATGAATTTTGAAAAGATATCACATAAGTATTTTTATGTGAGAATGAGACACTATATTAGACCTTAACATGTATTATTATTAAATATGCATACAAATAGATAAATACATTTAATGTTTAATAAATCATTTAAATTTAAATAAGATATTAAAAAATCAATCTTAAAAATAACCTGTTGAAAATAAAGCATGTAATAATATATTTTAAATTCAATTTTTTTTTTTTAAATGTATATTTGAATTTGAATAGCAATTGGAATTGAGAAAAATTATTAATAGACATTTATGATATTGAATTGAATTAAATAACATTTATTGGGTTAAATAATATAATTCATTGTTTTTTAATGAGTATAAAATTCATTGTTGATGCATGAGACTTGTACTCTCCTGTAGTTTACATCTTGGGCATGTCAGTATGATTGTCAAAAATGTATAGAAACAACATTTTTTACTTTTGATGAGCGAATAATATTAGAACATTATGCAAATAAATTTTTAATTCTTCTTTTGGGATGATCTCCACTATCTCTCGTAATAGTATTAATTCCTATCAAATTAAAAATATTTTCAGCAAAATTGAAACAAAACAAATGGCGTTATTCAAATAAAATTTTCAAAATCTAATAAAGCTATGTCTATAATTTTGAATTAGTTGTTGGAGAATGGTTTATAATCTTAAAAAACAATACAATTATTTTGTTGGTAAAATAATGAATAATGTGTGCAAGCCCACGTATGGTCCGTTCCTAGCTTATCTAGCAAACAATAGCACAAAAGAAAAAAAGGATTTAATAAATTTTTATTAATTAACGCCTATAAAATTTATAAATTTAGTTTTTAGTCTCTATTAAAAACTCTTAACCATTCTTTTTATTAATTCTTCGAGCTTGTGGCTCATACAAACAATTAGAAAACTCTGTACTTCTTAATAAAAATCATCGAAAACTATGAAAAAATTAAACATATATAAGAGGAAATAAAAAAAAGGCTAAATTACATCTGTAATCCCTTAACTTAATTTCAGGTAACGTTTTAGTTCTTTATTTTTTTTTCTCTCGATTTAGTCTTTTATTCCTAAAAATATCAAATAAAGTATGAAAATATGAGTTTATTTGAAGATTTGCATTACGAATTTGATGAAATTTGTTTTATATTGAAGAATATAATTAATTTTATGAGTTTTGATTGAATTTTTTTTTGAATTTTTGTATAAAAAGGATATCACTGTTGAAATTTTAAAACATAAAATATCAAATTGTCACTTAAAATTAAAATAAAGGACCAAGTCGAAAAAAAAAAAGATAAAGGACTAAAACTTTACCTGAAATTAAGTTAAGGGACCACGAATGTAATTTAGCCTAAAAAAATTATAAAACTAATGTTGTATATATAACACAATTTGCTATTAGTAATATTTTTTTTAGAGTAAAGTACAATTGATAATTATTGATATTTTTCTTTGCCTAAAAACCAACTATATCACGCCATGACATGCATCTTTGCAAACACCAATTTAATTCATCGTACGTCTTTCACATGATTGCTACTTATAGTTAAAAAAGAAACATCATATAAAGTAATTAAAAAACAAATTTACTCTTAGCCGTATAAAAACACACATAATTTAGAAGAAAAAATATATATAGATCTTAAGAAATACAATAAAAATGGAGTCCTTTATGATTTCTTGATCCATCTTTATATGAAAAATCATATATATGAAAAAAAAAATAAACAAATGAAAAATATCATAAATTAAAAATTAAAAAAAAAAACTTTAAAAAGTAGATGGAAGGTATACAAATAGGTGTGAGGTATTTTAACAAACCTACAAAACTTATTCCAGATTCTTTGTTGTAAACAACAAGCACTATTACAAATTGGTATGCGTAGTCCATGAGCCCACCATCACAACCACTATTATAGATTGTATCGCAACCTACCAGTTCTTGTTCAGAAAGGCTTACAAGAGAACCCGTCACAATTTTTTCGATAGCGCCTGTAGCTGAAAATGACCAACAAGCACCTGCAGAGACACCCTTCCTCTATATCTCTCCCCTTAGCATTTAACAACAGTCTATTTGTGCATATCTTTGGACATACTAACCCAACATTATCTTTGGACATTTTTTCATAAAGAGTGTAATCAAGCGTTTATAGCATAAAACTTATCATACAAGTGCTTATATAAAATATTTTTATAAATAACATATAAAATCAAATTAAATATTTTCATATCAAAATTCTTGCTTAGTTATTTTTCTTTTGTGCAAGAACTTTTAATAATTTATGCATATTTGTTATGTTAAATATTAAAATAGAACTTAATTTCATTTACATATTAAATTGTTAATCTATTTAAAGATATGTTTGATTATTTATTCAAAAATGTTAAAATAAAATAAGTTTTTAAGTACGCTAACCGGTCGTACTAGATTTTTACCAATGCTAGACTCAAGTCGAAAAACTAAGTTTGGCCATGAATCAGACTTAGACTTTGAATTTTTTG
The DNA here is from genome assembly GCF_000331145.2 of Cicer arietinum. Classification (NCBI taxonomy): domain Eukaryota; kingdom Viridiplantae; phylum Streptophyta; class Magnoliopsida; order Fabales; family Fabaceae; genus Cicer; species Cicer arietinum. The sequence goes on along the minus strand of NC_021164.2, from coordinate 77,419,803 downwards.
AAAGAATAAACTCGGGCCCAGTAAAGTCCAGCTCGGTACAACCTATTCTCCCTCCTACCTGTCTTCTATAATTTATGCATATTTTTAAAAATACACACACAAATCAATAGACAATATTGTACATTTTTTTTATGTTGGAAATTAGGATAAGGAGGTAAGATTTTAGAATTCATTGAATACTAAAAAAAAATATATATTTGTTTCTCTCTTAGATGTCACCGACAAAGATTGAACTCGATCGCTACTTAAAAAAGTTATTTTTCTAAATTTTCTTAAGCTTAAATGTATTGTTAATAAATTGTGCGATTTTAATATTTTAATTTGTTTTAACAATTTTAGCCTCACATTTGCTCCTTTTTAATTTTTTAGCCCATCACTCATACCTCATAAAGTTGGATTAATAAGTAAGTCTATGATGGGAGATGATGGCAGAGTCTTCTTCTTGTTTTCATTTCCTTTTTTTTTTTTTTTGCGTAGAGATGACTGGTGATGAAATTCAGTGTGGGTTTTGGTTGTTATGATTGGGGTTTTGTCGTATCATTTTGATTTTTCAGTGAAGATTAGAGAAATATTAAATACTTTTTTATAATGAACATAAAAGTCAAAGAATAATGGTGTTAAGTTGAGTTGAATGGTCTATGAAGGAGAAAGTGTTTTTGAGTACATTTTCATTGTCTGCGAGTTCATTAGGCTAACAAAATGAGGAGTTAGGTTGAGGAAAGGGACAAGAAAGATGAATGAGTTACGAGATATAAATAAAAAATAGGGTAATTATTAGGGTCAAATTGTTAAAAAAAGATTAAGGAGTGAAAATTATACTATCGATAAATTTAAAAGATGAAAAGTGTATTTAAACTATTTTTTTAACCATATAGATCCTATACTATGTTACTATATAATTTAGCCAAAAAAAAAATAAAAGTCACCATATAAATAATTGTGAATAGATTTTGGAAAGTAATAAAATAAAGTGGTTTTATTAAATGATTTAATTAAATATATAGATAGAAAAGTTTGAGTCGATAGTATATAACAATTAATTTCACAAACCAAGAGCACTAATTCAAGTGTATTTATATTTCAACCAGAGAGGTAGGATGTGTCAATTAATTATTCTGCTCTTGCAATATAGATCATTACTGTTAGCAGTAAGTTCTTATTATTTATTATGTGATTTCTTGTAACTTAATTAAATGACGGCTTTTAAAAAACAATTAAGCTGAACTTACGGATTTGATTCTACTGTCGTGAGATATAACAACAATTAATTGATAGTATATTTGGATTGGTGGCAACAGAAGATGGTGACGCACTCACCATTCAATTCGATCCATCAAAACAAAGGAACAACAATAAACATAAGCTCAAATATCAGTTTTTTTTCCTTCTTCCAAAAGCAAAGATATTGTGATGGGAGTTTTAATATTAGATAGGATAATTCAATAATTCAATCAATAATACAATATTTTCATAATTGTTGTTTTTATTTAAATATTAACTTTTAGTGGAAGCACTCCTTAACTTCATCATTAAACTCCATTCAACAAACTTCAACCATAGCACTTCCATTTTGAAAAATAACGTTAACGTAACACTTCCCAATATTAAAATTACCGTTCTATTCAAAATAATAAAACTCTGATTTGTTTTTATAAAAATAAAACTCTAACTTTATTAAATGATCATCTCTTTTTCATAATAAGTAAAGTATTAATTTATTAAATAGTATTTTAAAATAAACAACGATTTCAATTAATAAAAATAATAAAGAATGAAAAAGTAGTTCAGAAAAACATTCAAGATCTATATTTGTTATGGAAACATGAGATAAATATTTGTCTATATATGACAATACATTACTATCGTAATTAATTTTAACATTAGATCATTCAGAAAAAATCACCAGTAATTGAATTATTAATACAATATTTATATAATTGTCTTTATGCCTCTATTTCAAATAAAAATTTGCTCAAACAAAATGTAAGCACTACAAAAAGCATTAACTTTCTCGTTAATAGTAAAAAAAAATTCACCACAATAAATAAACCGCAACTCCATTCAACCAACTTCACCAACAATAACATTAACATTTTTTCAATATTAAAATAGCAGTTGTATTCATAGCAATAAAACTATAATTTTTTTATAAAAATATAACACTAGCTTCATTAAATGGTCCCCTCTTTCTCATAATAAGTAAAATATTAGTTCGTTAAAAAATTAATTTAAAATACACAACTATTTTAATTAATGAAAGCAGAACAAAAAATAATAAAGAATGAAAGAGTAGTTTATAAAAATATACGAGACATATTTTGTTATCGTTATATAAGAATACATAAAATAAATATTTGTCACTAATACATAAAAAAATATGAGATAAATATTTGTCAATGACACATAAATAACAGAGGAAAAATATTTGTAATTAATAAATATAAAAGAACAAAAACATACATATATTTCTCATTGATAATTTTAAAAAAATACGAGATAAATCTTTGTCACTCATACACAAAAAATACGAGATAAATATTTATTATTAAAAAATATAAAAAAAACAATGAATAAATATTTATAATTAATTGTACAAAAAAAATCTATAATTGATACAGACAACAAAACATAAAAAATACATGACAAATGTTTAACAGCGATAAATATAAAAAATTACGAAATAAATATTTATCATAAATATATAAAAAAAAACACATGACTAACATTTTTCACTTATAAATATTAAAAAAATACCGAACAAATCATTATCAATAATAAATTAAAAAAAAATATGAAACAAATAGTTTCCATCAATAGACATAAAATTCACAAGGCGAATACTAATTACGATTTTGAATAATATTTTTATAAAATTAAATGAATATATTTTTATAAATTTCAAATATTATATTAACAATGAATAATAATCTTAAAAATATTACAAACACCCTCAACTCGTACGAATATCCATGTGTCTTACTAGTTAAAATGTCTCAAACCACCCTGTAACAACAAATAAATAAATAAAAATAATACCCAATAACTTATCAAGAGATTCATAGAAGATTTCCAAAACAGCCAAAAAAATATAAGAATACATCTGATTTTAAATGGGCAATCATTCACAAACTAACCTAACCAGATGTGTTATAGTTTTAAAACCGAAATGAATTGAATTAAATTAATAATTTAGTTTAGTTTTTGAAAAAAATTATTTTCATAATAAATCCTAGTTAATTTATAAACCAATTTCAGTTTACTTTTTCAACCAGTTTGAAATTAGTTTTTAAAACTAAATTGGTTTAATATATTAAATTGGTTTCGAACTAATTTTTAATTAAAACTGATCTCAAACTAATTTTTCAATTAATTTTTAAAATTAATTTTTTTGGGAACTTTTTTTTAGAAAAATTAAATCACTGTATTAAATATAAGGCTAAATTACACACTTGCTGTAACACCTCTTCTAGTTTTTAATTTAACATTAATCTCTCTTAATTTTTATTCAAAGTGACAAACATCTCCATTTTATTTAATATTGTTAGCAACATAAAGATGCAATCATCATTACAAAGAAAATTAAAGACTAACTAAAACCAAATATTTAATTAAAATTAAAGACAATAACTAAAATAAAATATTTAATTAAAATTAAAGATTCCAAAAATGCACTTACAACATTATAAGAGATGCCTCGGCAACTCATACTACATAGAGTGTGTGCGTGATGGTCAAAGAAAGTGGAAGAGTATCACAAAATGAAAGGTGTTACATGGAAGAAAGGTTTGCCAATTTAAATAAAAATTAAAGTTAATGTTAAGTTAAAAAACTAGATGATATGTTAATGTTATTTAAACATATATACCTCATGGAAGATGAGTGTATTTGCCATAAATATAACAATATCGTTTATTGTCGTAATATTAACCTATAAATACCGGTACAAATTCATACTAACGTATTATACATAGACCTTGTGCCATGTAACGAATTTGTCGTTATAAAATTAATTTTATATTTTTTGAATATTTATTTTATATCTTTAAATAAGTTTTTAATGGTATAAAAAATCTTAATAAATAAATTTAATTTATTTTTATCAAAGTATAGATAAAAGTCACATAGTTTTTTATTTTTTTTTGTAGAGTTTGACACAATTCTAACACAGTCTACAAGATGAAAAAGTTAGAATTTCAATTCTAACAAGTCACACAATTTTAACAAGTCACACAATTTTCACAGATTTTTAAAACTTAACACAGTTCAATCAAATAAAATATATTCACTTTACTATTTTCATCTTTGTCACAAATTTTCTTCTTAAGAAATACATTAATTTTCTTATGTTTAAATATTAGGTCATTCTTAAAAAAATACACAAATTAATTAAAACAATTCACGAATAGTATCACACTGTAGCATACATCAATGACTAACATGTATCAAAAATCGTTAAAATTCTAGTTGAGTTGCTAATTAAAGTGTGAGAGTTTGTCTATTCTATATTAGTTAATTTATCATATTACGTAGTTTATTTATATATTGAGTTGTATTAATTTTATTATATTTATATAATTTCTAATATAATTAACGATTTGTGTATGATTTTAGAAGAATCTAAACAATACACTATCAAGAAACTGCGGCTTGTTGCATGCTACGTCAGTCTGTGTATATACTCAAGATCATTTTGGACATATTCTTTCTATCAGATCAACAAAAAGCAAGACCATGCATCAATAATTAAAAAAAAAAGACTAATCCCCAAAGTTGATGGCTAAAAAACAAGACTAATTTCCTATATTTATAATAAATTAAGCAAGTGGAAAAGAGGCTACAATAATTTAAAATTTAGTCGGGAGATAAGTAAAATCTGATTAAAAGAAATGGATTTTTGACACATTTAACGTCGTGTATGGACCTCTATGGAAAACAATCTATTTTTAATTTTTTTTTGATAATTTGTTGTTAGCAAAAATTAGTAAGAAACTTTATGAATTTTTTTTAAAAGGCATAGAATATATATTTAGACGACACATTCAATGAATATAATAAAATAATAAAATATGTGTTTTTACAAAAGTACTATAGAGTATGCAACGGGGATCGTTTCCAAAGATAATTTTTTTAGGATTTCAGACATTTTTCGTGATTTACATTTTTTGCATTAAGGGGGTCATTCTTTTTCCACATATCTTACGGATTTAAGATCTTGTGCGACAAACTTGAGGATTTGTGTCCAACCCTTTCTTGCACTTGCTCCAATATGTGCAAATGTTCTATTTCGACATGTGTTCACACTTACAAGAACATCGAATATGTTCTTTGTTTTCTCAAAGGCCTCAATGATAATTACAACAATGTTCGCACCCCAAAATTTCCTAATGGACCAATTACCATCCATTTCAAAAGCATATTATCTTTTGGCTCAACATGATTCAACCCTACCTGTTGAATCACCTTCTTCTGATTCCAATGCCTTAGCCGTTTCTTCAAATCACATTAGTCAAAGTAAGGGTTTTCAAGGTCACAATCGTGGAAAAGGCAATAGACCACCAACATTGTGTACCCATTTTAACAAGACTAATCATACCATTGAGAACTGCTATTTCAAACACGATTTTCCATCTAAGTACAAATCCAAATCCCAACTTGAAGCCATAAAACATCCCAATAGTTTGGTTACTCATGAATCAAATACTTCTCAATCTAATTCAAAGGTTACTACTTGTCAACAACAAGCTGATAGTTCCTTGCCTATTTCTCGAGACGACTACCAATTCTTGGTGAACCTATTGAAAACATCCCAACAAGATTCCTATAATTCCAGTTATGACTCCAATCAGCGTGTTGTATCTAGTATTTCCAAGTCAGATAACATTCTTAATTCAAAATCTGTTTGGATTCTTGATTGAGTGATGATCATGTTTGTCCTTTCATTTAGTTCTTTACAACAACTAAACAAATTAAACCCATCACTATCAGTTTTTCCATCACTATCGAGTGTTTCTAATCATGTTTGTCTACATGAAGGTTGTAGCTATGGATCTTAACTTTTATTTGCACTTGGTTTGACTCAAATTTGACATATACAACTCAAGAAATGGCTGAATACTCCATATATGTCATGTTAATTTCTCACTAAAATTTAGCACTGCACTAAAACAACGAAACTACGAAAAATCTCCACTTAATCGAGAAAATAAGAAAATAAACATTTCATTGAATTTAAGAACTAAAATCAACAAAATAGATTAAATAACTCCTTAAATTAACTAATGATTAAAGATAAATAAGACTAAAAACAATAATAATAATAATAATAATAATAATAATAATAATAATAATAATAATAATAATAATAATAATAATAATAATAATAATAATAATAATAATAATAATAATAAT
>NC_021164.2:77408861-77413361 GCF_000331145.2 Cicer arietinum | reverse complement strand
TAATAATAATAATAATAATAATAATAATAATAATAATAATAATAATAATAAAAACATGCATATGATGAAGAGTTATCATTTAGAAATTTCAATGTCTAAACAAGATATCCATGTATGTCAAGAAAAATAATGCATAGACATTTTATCTTATATGGGCCTCTTTGCATCCAAACTAGTTTCAACTCCAATGCAAAAAGATATCAGACTCAATGCAGATCCTAAGACTGTTTTGACAAATCCAAAACCATTTCGCAGGTTAATTGGCAAGCTGATTTACCTTACCAACACTAGACTAGACATCTCCTATGTGGTACAACAACTTATTGAATTTATGAGCAAACCAACATATTCTGATCATGAAGCAGTTGTTTGTGTTCTAAGATAAATCAAACAAAATCCAACTATGGGATTGTTTTATCCATCTTCAGCTCACAGGCAAGTTAAAGCTTTTTGCAATTTGGATTGAGCTACATGCCCATATACTAGGAGGTCAGTAAGTGATTTTGCATATTTCTTGGAGAATCACTAATTTTTTGGACGTCAAAAAAACAACCTATTGTCTCACGATCATCCTCGAAAAAAGAATATCGTGCAATGACTTCTACTATTTGTGAGCTTCAATAGCTCACCTACCTCATCCAAGATTTTCAAGTTTCATTTCACAGTCCTACATTACTATATTGTGACAATCAGTCTGCGCGTCACATTGCCGCCAAATCCTCTTTTCATGAACGCACAAAACACATTGAGCTTGATTGTCACGTAGTCCGCAAAAAGTTACATAAAAAACTTATTCATCTCTTAGATGTTTCTTTTGCACACCATATTGCAAATTTTTTGACCAAACCACTCGATCCTTTCGACACTTTCCTCTCCAAACTGGGATTAAATTTTAAGTATAATTTGAAATTTAGAATAATCTAGAATTATTTAGATAAGTCATAATATCTATTGAAAAATCTAGAACTATATTAAATATAGAAAAATGTAGAAAATATCTAGAAGTATGTATTAATTGGGAAGATCCTAAAAGCATGTTTAGAGTTTTTATTGTACCTATGAATATATCATGGTACTTAACATTTGAAAAAAAGCAAGTTGTAAGTTTTTCTTAGAAATATATATCTTCCTCTAACAAAGAGGTATCAGAGCTTGGTTGAGAGAGTTGTTGTGCAAATTAAGTTGGTAGATGACAACTTATGTCTATACTAATTTTCAATTTCATACAAAAGAGAACTATGAAAACTAGTGTTTTCGCATGAAAAATTTGTTTATCTCTCAATGTGTATGGGAGATTGTGGAGAAAAGTTATGAGAAGCAACCAGACGAAGAAAATTTGTCTCAAATTGAGAAGGAGACATTGTTAAAAACGAAGATGAAAGATCAACTTGCTCTCACGTTCATCTATCAATGTTTAGATGATTCTATGTTTGACAATGTTGCCGATGCTACTACCTCAAAGGAAGCTTGAGAGATTTTGGATAAATCACTTCAAGGCATTAACAAAGTGAAGAAGATAAAGCTAAACCCTAAACCCTATTGAAGGAAGAGGAATAACGGAAAAAAGACAAGAAGAGCCATTAGAGCAAGTTCTTAAGATCGAAGCTTCAATGAACAATGTTGAAGGAAGAGGAATAAATTACGGTTACAATCAAATTAAAATGAGGTATGATAAATCTAAAATTGAATGTTATAATCGTCATAAATTTGGTCATTTATCATGGGGATGTCGTAGCGCTCCTAATCAAGAAGAAACAACTAATTTTGTTCATGAAGATGAAAAGTTTACTTTGCTGATAACTCTCAAGGAAGAAGATAAGAATACTAACTTATAGTTCGTGGTATTTGGACAATATTGTAAGTAATCATATGTGCAGATGTAAGGAGAGTTCTATGGAGCTTAATGAGAAGGTGAATGAAAATGTATCAATTGAAGACTCACCAAATGTGTAAATTGAAGAGAAAAAAGAAGACCAAAAGATTACCTTCATTCAAGATGCAACTCCACCACCTCCTCTACTATTTTTCAAGAAGAAAGTCCAAGCGAAAGACTAGCAAAGAAGAGATACGTGAAAGAGATTTATGAAAGGTCAACTAAAGTTACTTTTGACCTTGAAGAGTTGTATTGTCTGTTGGTAGATAGTGAGCCATTAAATTATGGCGTAGCAGTGACAGATAAAAGATGGAGATAAGCTATGGATGAGGAGATCAAATCAATTATGAAGAACAACACTTGAGAATTAACAACTCTTTCAAAAGACCATGAAGCATTTGGAGTCAAATGGATGTACAAGGCTAAAAAGAATGTTAACGGAGAGATTGAAAAATACAAAACAAGACTTATTGCTAAAGACTACAAACAAAAACATGGAGTTAACTATGAAATTTTTTTTGCAGTAGTTGTTTATACAGACATTATTCGTTTGCTAAACACATTGAACTTGATTTGTCACATAGTCCGTAAAAAGTTACAAAAAAAATTTATTAATCTCTAACCTATTTCTTCTCCACAATATATTGCAAATTTATTGACCAAACTACTTGATCCTTTCAACATTTTCCTCTCCAAACTGAAATTAACTACTATTATATCCTCCAGCTTTTGGGGACATATCAGTCAACAACATCAACCTACGATAAGAGAAACAATGAGTCAACATAACTTGGTTAGGATATAAATTTATTAGTTAATTATTATTCTGCTCCTTTTCACTTTAATACAGGGTACTAGATTGGTGTCATTATTTCAATAATAGGAGGTATATTTCTATTCTGAGACTTTTTTTAGTAATATAATTCATGAGTATTTCGATTTGAGAGAGAAGACAGTCATGTTAATGTTTTGTCTCCAAGCAGAAGATTTCTACAATTCTCTTTTCTCCTCAGTAAGTTAAATACTAATCCATAATTTTTTTTATAAAATAATTATTTTTTATGAAAGACTAAGAAGTACCCTAAAATCAAATATATAAAAAGTCAAGTATTAACATATTGAAAGTACAAGTGTTTATGTTCAAATCGATAATAAAAAATCGTAAACTAATTTAAAAAATGAAAAGCTGCAAAAATCAAATATTATTGAACGTGTTTATATATTTTTTTATGAAAATTACTCAAATTATATTAAATTTTTTATTCAATTTTCAAAACTGAAACAAATTAACCGCATATATATGAATTTTAAAAATTGTTTATTTATTTTATTAGTATTGACTACTGCATTAATCTATTATTTATTAGTTTTAATTTTTATTAGTAAATCTTTCCTATTTTTTTATTAATAATACTTATTTATTTCATTTAATATTATATACTTTCCTTGGTTTAGGGTTCTTCATTTTTTATTTTTTATTTTTTATTTTAAATACTAGTTTCATATGTTGTTTTTTCTTTATTTTAATTTATTTTATAAAAACAAGAATAACAATCTTAGATTTATCAAAGATATTTTAAATAATTAAAAAACACTTATAAATATGTTATTTAATTGTCATACAAATTATATCTCAAATTGAATGTTGAACTAAATATCATAAATTTTTAAAATTACACGATCAAAATGGAGTAAAAAAATAAAGGACTAAAATTAATAGTTTAATAAAACAAAACTAAAATTGTATTTAAGCTAATTATTTTTTTAATAAAAAATCCAATAGTGTTTGTTGCATGGAAATGATGTTTCCATATTGCAGTATTGTACGGCGAGGGAGAGAAAATATGCCATCCACATGCTTACTTCCTTTTTGCAATATTGCATTTTTGTAGAGTTCAACGTGAATATGTCGCTTTAATAAAAATACTAATACTAATAATAATAATAATAATAATAATAATAATAATAATAATAATAATAATAATTAATATTATTAGAATATAAAATTTATATAAAATAAACCATAAATATAATATCATATAAAAAATTATATTTATATTTTAATATATAATAATATATTTGTATCTTATTTTATGTTTTAATAACATTACTCATAATAATTTTAATTTAATACTAATTTTAAGATTAATGTTTATTAATAAAGAATAAAGCCAATAAACCATCAAATTATTTCTTCAACAATGACTCACTTGAAATTGATTGATAAGCTATTAAAACAAAATGATTTTAAATTGCACTTACATATGATATGATAGTAATTGTGAGTGTTATGGTTGTTGTAATATTTACAACGTTACAATTAAAATATTATGATCGTATTACACGACATAATTTATAATATCAAACTCTCTTTTAAACTATAAAATAAATCAATATAATCCATGAAATGTGATGTCAAATAATTTAATCCATGAACTATATGAAACCAATAAATCAACTAAACGGATATACCACCTATTCTTTTAATGTTTTAGTAGATTTTTGAATAGTAGTTTATGGACTATTTAATAGGTTTTAAAAGATTACGGGCATAGTGAGAATTAGGCTGATGTGGAGGATAATAAGTGTAATCTAACGGTGATCATGTCTGCTACCATGGAAGAAGG
>NC_021164.2:77392505-77408851 GCF_000331145.2 Cicer arietinum | reverse complement strand
GTTGATTGGGTTGAGGAGCAAGATGGCATTAATTAAGCGATAATTTGGGAATGAGGAGGTGTCTACTAGTATACTCCATCATGTTACTTTTATAGCAAAAAATTGGCTTAAATTTTTTTGTAACTGTTATGTGAGTAAAAATTATCTAGTTGATTTATTTAATCGTAATATTTTTAATATATTTTTAACGTTCAAATAAATAATTTAAATATATGTTATAAAAAATCTAAAAAATTAATTGTATCTAACCAATTTTTTTTAATATTCATAAAAATAATTATTTTTATTTATAGCAGTAACCCAAAGAGTAAATAACAAAGAAAAGTATGTGGTCGTTTGGGGTTGCATTCAATCCAAAATGCACAGAACACAAGCGTGCTTTTTTATTTGAAGTTACTCTCTGAGCATTTTAATTTGAGGGAGGAGAGGATGGTGTTAATGTTTGCCTCTAAGTGGAAGATTATTCGGCAATACTAGTAGTTCAATTGTGAGAGATAATTAATAAATAAATATAAGTCCTAAACTAAACTAAAATTCTGACGGACAAGACAAATAAGAGGATGCTTCCTTTTTTTTTTTCCTTTTCTTTTTTCTTTCCGTTACTAGTACTACTACTACCTTTATTTTCTCGTGAGTGAGTTTGCATCGCTTCTCTCTCTTTTATTTTTTTGGCTCAACTCAACTCAGAGTCTGTTACTTACTAGTAGTACACTAGTTTCGTTTCAGAAAGAAAGAACCTGATTCTCTGAACGCAAGGCACACTTTACTTGCTTCTCTTTTATCTTTTCCTTTTTGTTTGTTTTTATAAACGCCACACACAGACACAGACACAGTAATCTCATTCTCTTCCTTGTTTAACTCACTGCCCTGACTGCTTTTTGTCCTAATAATAATACTATACTCATCTATCTATCTATCTATCTCTTCAGTAAAAAAAAAAAAAAACACAACTCCTAACCTTCAAAAAAAGAAAAACTCAACACTGATTTTTATTAGTTAACAATTAATGTGAAAACGAGAAAGGCGGTGAAGAATTGGAATGGCTATTACAAACGTGGTAGAGAAGAAAGAGAGATTAAGATGATGAAGAAGCGTGGAGCCGCTAAGCGACACAATAACAATAAACAACAACAATCTCAATCTCCATCTTCCCCTGCTCGTATGCCAACTCCTTTATCATTTCTCCTTTCTATTTTCTTCTTCTTGTTTCTTCATTTTCATTCCATTCTTCTTCCTAAATTAATTTATTAATAAATAAATATTTTTCTACTTCTCTTTCTGTCTCTCTCTCTCTATATATATATATATATCTGAGAAAGAAATAGGTTTGAAAGATATTATTGGTGGGGACCTTGTTGAGATTAAGGATAAATCAAAGAAGGAGAAGGTGAAAAGCTTAAGTGCTGTTTCTAAAGCATTATCAACCTACCAAATGGCTTGCCATGATTCTCATCAACCAAATGCGAATGCAAATAAGTTTAAGCTTCCCACTAAGGTTTTCTTTCTACTTTCAATTCCTAATAATAAATAAATCATCTTTATTTTGGAACTTTTTTATAAAAAAAACTAAAATAAAAGTTATTGATTTGTAGGTTTTCAATGAATGTAATGGCGTTGATCATGCCTCTGTTCCGCGGAAGATACGTTCAGGTACCTTGTTTTTTGATTCAGAATGAAGGGTTTAATTATTTAATTATAATCACATTTATTCTATTTTCATAATTATTTTTCTCTTTGGCGAATTTTGTTTTTGGGGCTAACAAAAAGGTGCGATTTTTCTTTCTTTTCATATAAAGCAATGAAGAAGCGGGGTCGCGAATCCACCTTAACTGATTCAGAAAAGTTGAACCATAAGTTCCACGGAATAGAATCTCTCCAAAAAGATAGAATAAAGAAATCTAAAGTGAGCATTGCTAAACCTCTTTATTATGGTTTTTAATACTTGATTTAACCTTTATTTCACTTGTAATTTTACTTTCTTAGAAACAAGTTGTACTTGGTCCCATCACAAAAGATGAAGAAGAGGTTGCGGAGACACTCTATGCATTGGCTGGTATGTTTGTTGAAAGTGAACTAAACTGCGAATCGATGCCAAAGAAGAATGCTTCCGTTTTGCAGGACCAAGAGGAGAACACAAGTAATGCCACTTTTCAATGTTATTATCTTATTTGCATCACTTTCAATAGTTAATAATAATAATAATAATTCATGTATTATGAATTTCTGATTTTTTTATTCATTTGCGAGTGATGTATTATAGCCTCTGGAGCTCTTGAGAATGCTAATCTTATTCCTGAAAGTTCACTTACGGGAGAAGCAAAATTTAGTTCTTTTAGTGAAACCATCGGCGACGACGAACAGACCAATATTCCTGGGACTGCAGATTCCTTGGTGCCAACTCAGAACACTACTCCAAAAATAAATCTGCAGGGTATGCCGATGATGGTTAAGAGGAGTGAGAAATATGATGGCAAAGTGGAATGGAATGACTCTGGGTTGTGTCTTGAAATGGGGTGGGTAGTTTTTTAGTTGCATTGTGAAATCTCTTAACATTTTCAAATCCTTTTTCATATTTATTTATTGTGTTTTCTTATCATATTGCAGATTAAATGTGTCTACACAATCTAAAATTTCACATGTTCGGGGAAAACTAGATGCGGAGTATCAGTCGGTAGTTATTTCAACTTTTACTGTTTTGCATATGAAGTTCTCGTCTTTACAAGCTAGCACAAGTACTAGTACTATTGGTGTGTTATCAACTTGCATTTCAGGCTACAGGCATTGATTGTAAGCAAGAACAGAGTATAACCATGTACCAAAGAGAAAATGGTATGTGAGGACATAATTTGCTTGTTGGTGTTTTTAGCAGTGATTTTTCATATTTGGTTTGTGACTAATATTTCATCATTTGGTTTTTTAATCGGAAGGTCCAGCATTGTGGCCAGGCTTGACACCAAGCACATCTGTTGCGATTAATGCTTCTTATGCGCAGTAAATTTCTTTTACTGCTCTTCATTTTGACCTTTTTAAGTAGCTTAATTTCCTTCGCTGCATCCATTTCTGTGTGTCCAAATTTAATGGATTTTTGTTCTTAAGGTCTTCTGCTGCAGCCAAAGCTCCACATTGGCTGAATGCTGCTATTTGCAACTCCAAACAGGATTTGATGGAAAGCTGTTCTTCTGGTGGAAATGTAAGAAACTAAAAATTCATGCTTAGTGCTGTTTTGCACGATTTATGTATACTTATATAATGGAAAAAGTTCTTCATCCAAGCTGATGCACTCAACTCAAACACCTATTGATTGTTCCCAATAATTAACTATGCAGATCACTGAAGCTGTCATTCCTAAAAAGTCATGGAAGAAATGTGCAGCTCATGTTTACATTAGTCAACTCATTCAAAGTTTAGAAGTGTCAAATAGACAGGTTGCCAAAAAACCTGAGCTTTATGAATGTCAACAAATCAAAGTACACCAAGGGTCAAAATGTGGAGTTCTAATCCAAGCACAAGACTCAAATGCGACAAGAAATGGAAATGACTATGCTGCTGGAACAGTTCATTCTGCTAGTTTGGACAATTCCCCTGAAACTAAAAATGGTATTCTTCAACAGAAGTGCAATTATCTCGACATATCTCAGTCTCAAGCTCCTCCATTGCCAACTATATATGGTCCTCAAAAACAAGTATGCTTATGAACTCTTTTTCGTAATGATCTCTCCCCTTGTCCCCTCTTCCTCATGCTCTGATGACTATATTTCTTTCATATTCTGTAGAGTTTCAACTTCTTGTCCTTGTCAGCTGGAGGTAACGGGTTAAATATCGAAGGTTGTTTCAATAAAGGTGTAAGTAGGTTGGAACCATTCTCAAAATCACTAGTGCCTTATTTTCGGTCTATACAACAGCAGCATAGTCTCATGCCAATGCCTACAACCTCAAGTCAGTATAGCTCCACTTCTTACCTTGATCAGCTTCCTGCTGCAGGACCACAGGTTTTAATCTTCCTTACTAGACTCATGTTATATATATTAATTAATGGACTGAAAAATATAGGTGTAATCTTTTACAAAGACAGCTTATAGTGATTTCTATTATTGTTCAAAATGAATGAGGCAGGTAAAGTTTATTGTTTAGAATAATAATAACATGCCCCACCAAAGAAAAGAGAGACACGGAGCAGTTCATATAGTAAATATTGTAGCACCTAATTCTTATTGTGGTGATACTGAATTTTGTTCCCTCATGCTTTAATTGAGTGCAGATTCAGCCGCAGCAACCTCATTATTATGGTAGTCCATTATGTGGAACTCATTATAGTTCAACATTTTCGTATAAACAGCATTACCAAAACTTTTGGGCTGCACAACTAGTAGCAGCTCAAGGTGGGTCTGCTGTAAATTGCAATACTATGATGAGGGCCCAATATCCTCATTTGCAAAGTGGGAGACATGAAACTTCTGCAATGAATTCGGGTGCCAGAGTCATGCTTCCCCACCATTCAATCTCTGAGCAACAACCCTTGACACTTGCTTCATCAATTGGTCCATCCAGGACAAATGGAGAAAGTAGAGGTAGGTTCCATGGTAGCAGTGCCTTATCATTGCAGTTGCTGTGTGATGAGCGTATCTGAAATTGAACACAAAAGGCAATTTTCTGTTTGTAAAGGAATGGATTCAAGGAAAATGGTTATATTTTACAAATGCTGTTTGAAAAGCCACATTAATCAACTCGAGAAGCGAACCACATAACACAGCTTGTGAGGTCCCTATGCTAGAGGTGATTACTGCTGAGCATGCAAGGAGAGAAAAAAAATAAAATGCTGGTATATAAATTTGAAAGTATAGAGCTTCCTTCTCGTCTTCCAAAGGTGTAAAACCTGAATCACCTCTTAACTTCCAAAAAACAGAACAATTTTACAGAAAAAGACATCTTGTTTACTGCTAATTCTTCTGTACCTTCCAAAGTTAATCCTTGTGAATTTTTATGCTTTGCACTTGGAGATGCTCCTGTTATTGCTTACTTGTGGAGTGCATTCAATGTAACAATACAGAGAAACGCAATTACCAAACAAAAAAGGACATGTCAGGTAGCCAAAGAACCTAAACTGTATTAACGTCATTGTTTATAGGAACACTTACAACTTAGTTTTTTTGGTTTGGTTGATCGTTCTTAAATTGATTTGGATTAAAAATACATTTTAATTGAACTGATTTATCTTCCAGATCCTAAAATGAAATTTGTAATAAAAGTTAGTATGAAATTTAAAGTTCAATTACTAATACTTTAATATGTTGTTGTCTGACATTTGTAGAACATGTCTCTGACAAATCAAACAAGTCTCCAATTTTTTTTCTCTCTTTATTTCAACACAAGACACCCCGGGACACACACACACACATATATATATATATAACAACATATTATACCATTATTTAACACAAAGTTAGCAAAATTATTTTGATAAACAAAATTTAAATTAAGGAGAACACGCTTTCATGTAAAATTAAAAATGGTTACATCATTGTTAACATGCTCGTGATTATGATAAATATTTGAATATATTGAAGTTAAAGTCGCACTAAATTATCTATATAATTTTCTTATTTTTATCTAAAAGAATAAAAATATTATATTTAATTAATTATAATAAGTTATTAATTCATTTAATTAAAATTTTATTTAACCATTATTTAGGAAAAATAAATTATATTTATTTTCAATTACTCTTATTTTAAAAATATGTATCAAATAAATTTATATATATATATATATATCGTGTTTTATAATTTTGTGTAATGAAATCAATTGTTGAATTTAGATATACTTATTTTTTGGGAGATCATAAAACAGTCAGTAGTAGAATCATGACCTTTACCATAAGATGCTAGAGTATTGCCACTAGATTAAATGCTAGAGTATTGCCACTAGATGACCTTTACCATATTTTGATTCTTAAACTATATCGGTTATATAATTATAATAAATAAATAAATTTTTTTGTCAGTATCTTATATTTTCTACATTAATAATGTTGACATTTTGTATCCTATGAGATATGTGTTGCATAGGTTATCACTAATATTTTAAATAAAATTAAAATTAACTCAGGTACCCAAATATAAAAAACAATATTATCAAAAACACATAAAAATCAAAATGTTCTGCAAAATTATATTTTTGAACTAAACTTGATCGGAATTATTTACACACATAAGCACCAACTATTTGCGGTAAAGCGAGAAAATACTACCACTATTAGTTGGAGTTTCTTTGGTTTCCATGTTATTAGAAGAATTGCATATACAGGTGATCTTGGATTAAGATCGGACTATCCATAATTAAAGTAAATTTTGAAGTATTTATAATTCTAAAATACCAAACTTTAATTATAAACCGTTTGATCTTTAATTATAAAAAAAAATCGTCAGGTCTTAATCGACCTATGTGTTACGGTACAATTGCAAGGAGTTGCAAAAGCATACAATATTCCAAATTCGTCTCGTTCCTTGATCCAAAAAGTATTATTGCTCTTCCAGATGAATTTAGATGTTTCCAGCAAGTGCACAGAAATGTCAACCCAAAGGATCCAATTTATGAAACTACAGATGCAAACGAATATTTGGAAAACAAAGTAGGCTGATGCATAAAATGTCTGATTAGCTTGTATCTGCGATCTTCCCCATATATATAAAACTTAATCACGCAAGGCATCAATCAATCAATCTAATAAAGTTTAAATATTCCACAAAAACAAATTTATTTAGAAAACACTTCATGTAGCTTATGTAGAATAAATTTATTTATTTAGCAATTCACAATCAGGAAACTACTATTTTACTTTCTAAAATTATAGGACATCGTCATTTTGATGCATGTCTCAGTCAAAAACTCAAATTAGTCATTGAATTGTTAAAACGTTAATTAATTTAATATTTGATGTTATAATGGTCGTTAACTATTTTGATAATTGAATAATTAATTTAAATTTTTTGATTGAGTAAAAGATGAAAGTAACGGTATAAAATTGTGGGTTACCCATATAAAAAAGAGGTATTTATATTTAGTAATTAAGAATAAAGGCGGGATAGATTGCTTGGTAACTTCGCAACGAGAGAGTGGTGTATATTGAATCTTGTGAGCAAAGGAATTAAAAAAAGAAGAAAAAGAATTGTTGTATATATTGAGCTTGGCCCTTTTGAAATGCTTGCTTCTGTAAGACAAGTGGTATAGTGTAGTGGGGAAACAAAAGACTCGTGATGCTGTTGGGTTGAAGTTATGTATGTACCCACAAGAGCATCCACCCACCCACCGCTATAACAGAATTCTAGTGAAGTGGTGAAGTGGACGCCAAGAAACGAAGCTTCCAATCTTCCTATCATATACTATTAATTATTTATTATTTATGCCAATTCTTTCCTTTCTCCTATTTCTACTACTAATTACTAACTTCTACTTATAACCAACCCATATCATTGCTTCCGTCCGTTACTTAATTACTTGTCTCGGGTCGGAGATTGAAATTAGATATAATGAATAAGAAAAACAGTAGAAATGCAGAGATAGACACAAGGGCACCTTTCAGGTCTGTCAAAGAAGCTGTCTCATTATTTGGTGATAAAGTTTTAGCTGGAGAGATCTACGCAACTGCAAACAAACTCAAACTCAAACAGGTTCTATACAATATACATTTCTGTATCTTGGGAATTCAATCTAATTTTACACTCTCACATTATTATTATTCCATTCTGTGCATTCTAATTTATAGGTACAGTGTGGAGAAAATGAAAATGGTGCTGATCAATTGAATTCTTCAAGGATTGAAAACGTTGCAGCTGAGCTAGAGGAGACGCGAGAGAATCTAGAGAGAGCTAAAGAACAAAGCATGTTAATGGCGCATTGTATGTCTTCTCTACAGGAAGAACTCGAACGCACAAAACAAGAGCTCGAACAATTGAAGCTACGAGAAACAGAGAAACATCAACTGGAATCAGCAGAAATTGAGGACGTTAAGTTCATTGAGAATTTAACCACGTTTGAAGTGAAAAGTTCAAGATTCGACGAAGAAATGATGGAGTTCCAAAAGAAAAGGTACTTGACATAGTTCTTTGTCACAAAATGAACTTGTTGGAAACACTTTTAACTAACTTCCTAGTTTTTTGGTTTGTCTACATTATATTCTTATCTTGTGATTGTGTTTTTTAATTTCTCTATGTATGTCTTTTTCAATAGATTTGATGAAGAAATGGAGTTTCAAAAGAAAAGGTATGTGACATTCGCGAATCCACCATCTGTATCTCATGTTATGCTACCACAACAAGGTCATGGTGTTGAAAAATTGGAAAGACATCCTTCTCTTAGGAAGAAGAATAAAAAGAAGACATTGATTCCATTTATTGGAGGTATCTTTTCACGGAAGAAGGGAACTAGCCAAGAAGTTCCATGATGAGTCCATTACACAACCATAATAATTACCAACAGGGTTTTGTTTTCAAGTTTCTTCTTTTTTTTCAACAAGTTTCATTTTTATTTTATTTTCGTGTCTTATTGTATCTAACAATGGGTAATTAATAATACCCTGTAAAATGTAGCTGAGCTGAGTGAAACCATGACTAGTATAGTACAGATTAATATGAATGAATCCATGCATGTTGATTGTTGAGGATGTTTCATGTAAGAAAGCGCTGGAGGCACTTCAAGAGTTGAGATCACAGTGTACTCTTCTTTTCGCGAATCTGATATTAGTGTATAGTTAACAGTTATTAGTGATGCACTTATACCACACACATTGATACTAGTTCAATCAAATATGCTTTTAATTTTTTAATATATATTTTTGAGGCATTTAATTTTAATATGTTGAAAATGAGATATGTATGTGTGTTTTTATATGTCTAATCAAATTTAATTAGATTTTGCTTGTTTTAGTTTTCAATTCGTATTTAAAAAAAACAAATACATTCTTTCCTACTTAAGGGTAAAAATAAATTATAAAACAAACAATGAATTCCATATTTTTAATACTTTCATTCATTATAAAAGGCACCAAATATTCTTAAGTCTTAGCTCAACAGTAAATGTCAATATGATTAGGTTGAACATTTTAAATCCATAATCTGTATAAATTAATTATGATGAAATTTACTATATCTTTTAAGATTAAAAAATGATGAAATTTATTATTTTTTTAAAGATTAAAAAAAAATAAAACAATTGAAAAAATCAAAACGAATTAAATGTCCATTTTTTATTTTGCCAACGAATAAAAAAATAGAATGACATTAAATTAATAATGTTGAAAATGAATTTCAAACAAAACAAATTCTGTCATATGATAATAGATCCTATCATATGACAGTAGATTCAACATATGGATGAACTTAATTAATATTTTGTAGTTTTAGAAATTATTTTGTAATATTGATAATTTGGACAATTATGTTGATACAACCCAATTATTTCAATGACCAACATAGATATTTACTCTTCATTTTTTATATTTTTAATTTTTCGAAAACAATACTAGAAATGAGTTTGATAAATATGAACTATAAATATTTTTAATCTAACATTCGGCTTCCTCTTTAAATAAATCTCAAGTTTTTTTTTCTCACTAGAGAAAAGTGGTTTATGATCATTTTTTAATTTAGAATCACCCTTTTAATTTTTTTTTTCATCTTATCTAAATAAGTGGCTTGTAAACAAATTTAGTATTTATTTTGCATTTTTTTTTTTTGTGATTTCATCATATGAGATAAAAGCTTTTTGGTTTTCCTGTCTTGATGCAACGCTTTTCGTTTTTTTGTCTTTGTGCGGTGTTAGTTTTGGTTCAGATTGACAAAATAATTTGGATTCATTACATACTTTAGCATTATCAATATTACATATACGAAGATATATATATATATAGGCATGTTGTCGTTGTGTGTTATGTTGTCATATTTATAGGCATGTTGCGGTGTGTGATATGTTGTGGTTTTGTGTTATTAACTTAAATGATATGAATATTTTTGCAAAGTCGTCGTTTTTGTTTTTAGCATATTTGTATTACTTTGATGCATTTTACAATTTGAACCAATAAATATCATTTCTTTTAATAAAAAAAATTGTCGTTGTAAATAATTTATATCAAAATCCAATAAAAAAAATCACGATTGGCAACAATTTTGTAGTGTCATAATTTAAAGATAATAGAAACATACTAAATGATAATGGAACGTTAGTGTAAGACTAAATAGTAAAGTGTAAGTGCCTTTTTTGATTTAATGTCTCACCTAAAAAGTACGTTCGGATTTACCAATTTAAATGTGCATTTTACATGTTCGAATAAACGATTTTGAAGTTATTGATAATACTATGTGGTGAGAAAAAAAAAATAACTTAGAAAAAGAAAATTTCTTCTCTCACTTTTAATGCTCTTTGTATTGATTAATTCGAATATGTTAAAAAAAAAAAAACATTTTTCAATTGATGAATACAAAGATTGTTCAATACAAATGTGTATTTTAAATTTTTTTGAGAATACATAGGTAAAAGAATGAGGTTCGGGAAAGAAGTTTCCTAGACAAAAAGTTGGAGGGAAAGCTAGAGCGAAAAGGTAGAATATTGGGCCAGGCCCAGATAGATAGAGAGAGAGAGAGGAGCCAAAAGCAAAAGGCGGGGTAGCGTGTTTATTCGAACTCAATACACCGCTTATTCTGTTGGTTTGGCATTGGCGGCCATATGACTCATCACTCACTCCCATTCATTTTTCATTTTCACAATAAAATCAAAATAACACATGTTTGATTTTCTTATTTCTATCGCTATTACCTCGTTCATTCATTCACTCCCCCTCAATACTCAAATTGAATCAAACACTATATAGCTGGCGCTAAACCCTCCCTCACTCTTTAATTAATTAATTAAATAATTAATTAACTCCTACCACTTAGATAGTATTGTATTGTGTTTGGGTTCATCATTCATTATTCATTCATGTCGACTACTACTCCCAGCGGCGAGGATCGAATTGAACCACCCCTTATTCCCCACCATTTTTCTCAATTCAAATTCGACCTATGTCATTCTCCTTCTCCCCATTTTACTATTCTTCCGGTTAGTTCTCCCTCTTCCTTCTTCTTATTCTTATTATTTTTTTTATTTTTTTTTTTTTATCAAAATGAATAGATCGGATCATTTTTGTCCGTTGTCATAAGATTAGAGAAAATTATCCGATCAAATTGTCTCTTCCCCTAAATTCCGTTTTATTTAATTTACTTTGCTCCGTTTCATCTAGACTCACACTGCAGTTATACTTGTTGGTTTATTGTTCATTAATTTATCAAAACATCTTATTAATGACTGATATATTAATATTATGAATGAATTATTATATAAGAAGAAAAAGATGGTGACGCATGTTTATCAGAGTACATCACATATTAGAGCGGCACTGAGTTTGAAGTGGAAAATAATTCATTAGAACTGTTCTTCTAGGTTGATTGCAGATTAAAGCCATCCGTTTCTCAATTATTTTCTGTTCTATGTTTCTCAATTTACCTTTTTACATGTAACAATGTTAAGATTGATTTGTTCAGCGGATTATCTTTGCTTAAAGTTCAATTATTATGTAATGCACTTTAACTTTTCACATTCAATTGAATTATCAATGCAGTTGAGTCAAAGAAATGAAATTAATAATGTCAAGTTGCACGCATGTAATGTTGAAGCATTTCCTACTCATCAGAGCAACACTGTTAATCTTCCTCCTTCTATTCAAACCGAGCCTATCCAAAGAAGAAAGCTTAATGGAAAATCAAAAGTTTCAAGAAATGCAAAATCTGCAAGTAAGAGATCAAATACAGGTATTCTTTTTTAGTAGGACTGAATCTGTCAAATTGTGCATCAATTTATATATCAGTATCTCAATTCTCACATTATTTTTTATTTTAATGTTTGGTGGACTTTTCATTATCAGAATCTCCGAATTCGACTGCAGTTAACAATTGTCGTTATGACAGTTCCTTAGGTATGTCCACACTCAATTATATTCTTCCATCATGCTCTTTTAAGCAAGTGTCTTCATTAATTTGACTCTTTTTATGACCAACGATTACATCATGCACTGTTTTAGGATTGTTAACCAAGAAATTTGTCAGTTTGATCCAAGATGCTAAGGATGGTACCCTTGATCTAAATCAAACTGCTGAGGTCTTAGAGGTATAGAAACTGTCTTTCATTGTATATATATGCCTAATGGTTCCTATTATAAGCTTGACCAACTCATGCTTTAAGAATATATGTATAATATATTTCTATTTCCTTTTTTTTTTATATAATGTGTTTAACATTTATCTTTTCAGGTTCAAAAAAGGAGAATTTATGACATTACGAATGTTCTTGAAGGAATAGGATTGATAGAGAAAACTTCAAAGAACCATATACGGTGGAAGTAAGTATCTAATATTTTTGTTTGGTTTTTGTCATGTATATATGAAATAAAATTATGATAATTGATACATAACAGGGGATGTGATGGACTTGGGCCACGAGAACTGGAGGATCAAGTTAATGCTCTAAAGGTTTTTCAATCTTTTTACTTCTGTCAGTTAGTTAATGTGTATTCTAGATTTCTTTATTCCCTGGTTTTACACAGTTGGCATGATTAATTTGGATTGTAAATGTCTCCAGTTAATTTTTCTTTCATAACCATATTTATGAAAACCTATTCAGCTTCCTTCTAAGTCATAGGTTTTGGAAATCTTGTTGTCTTCCTGGCATCATATTTCTAGTCATCTGATTAGACATTGCACCTAGGAATCTAAGGTTTCTATATTTTTATAATAGTAAATAAATTAGAGTTAAAAAAATATTTTTTTAAAACTCTAACAAAAATCATTTTTATTTAAATTCAAACAAATGCACTTATTGTTCTTGTCTTCTTGAAGACAAAAGGAAATGTTTGAGTTGAAGATATATGCATTCTGTAGAAACCTTAAGATTGAATGCTTCTGAGTGATTTGTGTCTTGCACATAACAATATACAACACGGTGCTTTTTAATTTGTTTGTTGGATGAGGCAGAGGCACAATCTAAATGTTATTTGTTATCATCGTCATCTTGTGTAAAAATTAACAATTAATAATAATAATAATAATTCACAGTAATTAAATATTGGAATAACTAACAATGAATCAACATGGCAATTTATCAACCTTTGCACCCTTTTCCTTTTCATAGGTCCAGGGACTAAAACCTTAGCCATACACCTTACCCACAAAACCCTAAAATAATGATAATAAGAACTCTACTAATTTATCAATAGCTAGTAATGATAAATGCCAAATATGTGTAGAACATATGATATGATAATTTAAATAAGGACCAGTTATAAACTACAGATTGTGGAAGCGATTCAATTGATCTTTCTGCTTGATGGATTATATTTGCGTTTGCAATTTAGTAGGAAAGGTTATAGCTAGCTTCCAACTGAGATTTGGACCCATGGAATTGATTATCACTTCTACTATAATTTTAAATGAATGATGCATGTAGTATTTAAGCTCCATTTTTAATGAATTAATGCTCTGCAGTTTGGAAATGGTTTAGTCCAACTCCCTGATAATTTGGTCAATTACAGGCTGAAGTTGAAAATTTATATGATGAGGAATGCAAACTTGAGGAGTGTATAAGGTTTGCTAATTGCTACCAATATTCTTTGTGGATTTTTTTTTTTGGACCTTTGATCTTGAAATCTATCATGTCAATTCTCAGCAAAAAGAAGGAGCTTATACAGAACCTGGAGAAAGGTGAAAACTCCCAAAAGTAAGAACTTCTGACACGTTTTAATTTGAGTTGTGATTTCTTGCTGCTTCTTTATATGATAGTGGACTTGATTGATCATTAGGTACCTTTTTTTTACCAAGGAAGATATTCTTACCCTTCCATGCTTCCAGGTGAATTTTCTCCAAGTATTGAAAACTTTGTATAATTATAGTGTATCCATTTTTATCACTCACTTTTTAACTATTTTTACAGAATAAGCAACTTATTGCAATCAAGGCTCCAAAAGCTAGTTTCATTGAGGTCCCTGATCCTGATGAGGTGGGATTTAACTGATATGGATGTTAAAATATGTTTGGTATAACAAGTTTCTAATTGACTTCTCACTCTACTGAGCAGGAATTAGGCTTCCACCAAAGACAGTACAGAATGATTGTTAGAAGTGCAACTGGACCGATAACTCTGTACCTCTTGAAGTACTTCTCTTCTGTAACATTGCACCTTAAATTTGCTTCTTCTTTATTACAATGTTCTCGCTGCCCTTGCTTGTTAATAATATTCTTTTTCATTGTTAGTTTGAAGTCCTTATTTCACGTGTCTTAAACTGATCTTTTATATGCTCGAAGCAAGCACGACCACAAGTTTGAGGGTGTGAGTGTCAAGCAGGCAAAGTTAATGGATCCATCGTGGAGTAGCAACAACCTTAGAATGGAGGATATGGAAATATTAGAAAGCCAAGGCTGTGAGAAAAACCCTTCTGGGAATTTAGGTTCACTTGGCTCAGAGGCTTTTGGAATTCAACAAATTACTCCTACCGATTTTGATGTATGAATAGAAGTTCTAAATAATTAACTAAATACCAAAGTACTGCAAAATAATAATAATAATAATAATAATAATAATAATAATAATAATTTTAGGCCATGTTGTTCATTCATTTTATTTATATTTTTGCAGGTTGATAATGACTATTGGTTTCAATCAGATCCCAATGTTGGCCTAACACAATTGTGGGGGTAGAAATATCTTCCAAGCATTCTTGGATTTTATTGCTAATGAGGATATGAAGTTACCAGTTTGAAGGCTCCTAATTTATTACGCTCTTTCTTCTTTGTTCAGCACAAGTGCAGTTGGCTCATATAGATGAGTTTCTCGGTTCTCAACAAATAGGGATATGGCATTTGTTTAGAGTAGGTATCGCTGACGCATGTGGTCATTATGTAAATGTTAGGATGCTGATTGTTGCATACTTGCATATGACACAAAGGGTACATTTCACACTGTAAATGTTAGCTTTTTTTTTTTTTTTTTTTTGCTTCTATGTGTTTTTTTATGAGCAGTTGCTTAACTAGGACTGCCAAATAATATTAGGGTGCCTTTGACGCACAACAAAAAATAAACAAGTTACAATAATTGTATTTTATTTTATTTAATTTTGTACTTTTAATTCTTTTATAAAAAAACTGCATTTTATTTGGTTATTCATCCACAACACTTTCAACTTTCATAAGGGAGAAAGTAAAGAAAAAAGATAGAAGATGAAGGTGGAATATTTTAAGATAACAAAACACGAAATTTTTAATTTAGTCAACTTCCCTTGTTGTGCAAAGTGATAACTAGTAAAATTGGACCTCAAAAATCAATTAGAGTTATGACAACACCAACTCACAAAATTTATAATATTTTTATATTTTTAATTATATTAAAATTTCTCCGCGAATAGGTGTTTTACTGCCGACCCATTGCTTCCGCGAATAGGTGTTTTACTGCCCACCCATTGCTTGCTAACTTAGGTAGTGCACATATGGCAAGTAACACTTGTTAGTATTTTTTATAAAATAATGTTAGTATTTTTTATAAAATAATGTTAATATTTTTTATTAAAATAATTTAAAAATAACTCCAATAATATTTGAATCCGAGATTTAGGTCCCTCTAAGTGTTTTTTTTTTTATAACATGGGTATATCCAAGTTAGCAAAATGAGAATAAAAATAATATAGTTTATACACTTCTGATTTTACAAATTTACAATTTTAATTTCTTTATTTTTAAATAAAGAATGTAGTCCTCCATTTCTTAATATTTTTGTTATTATTTTCACACTGAATTTAGAGGTGTTTATGTCTATGTGCCAAATTGAACAAAAAAAAATAACAAGTCATCAATAGATGTCACAATGCATATGTATTGCATAGATTAAATTAAATTGTTATTTTATTTATGTAATTAAAATTTACAATGAAATTCTGAGTTAATTATAGTACAATTCACCATCTCTTTTGAGATAAATAAAAAATAAAACTTACAATGAAAGAAAAACCAGTTTAATTTAATTGGTAGGACGCCATTTCATCTTCTCAAAGACAAGAGGGGTATGTATAAGCACTCAAGCTAACGCTTGAACCAAAGAGCATATGCATGTGACCTGTTATATTAATTGATTTAATGTTATAAAACTTATTTATAACTCAGTTCAACAAATGTATTGGTTCAGTAGAGTCATTCAATCTATAAAAAATCGTTTGAATTATTTATTCTCTAAGGATATGTTTGATTGTGAGAAAATTTGTGAAGAAAGAAAGAGTG
>NC_021164.2:77359428-77392481 GCF_000331145.2 Cicer arietinum | reverse complement strand
GTATTACTTAATATAAAATAAAGATATATAAAAGAAATATGTTTTTTTTTTTTGCTAACTCCTTGATTAAAACATAGGTATTATGCATTATATCCGTACTTACGAAACAATTGCTAGGAAATACCTTTGTTTCGTTAGAGAGGTGTGGTGTTGCTAAATCAGGATTGATTTGTGACTAGTTCAATAGGTTTATCTGGTCCTTTTAGTATTATTGGTTGATTCTTGCTTCATTTTTATTTTTGTTTCGTGATTGATCTTGGTTTTGATTTTTTTTTTCTTTCTCTTTTTTAGTCGTTGTTTCTGTTTTTTATTTTCGTAGTTTGAATACTTTTTTGTATTTTTTTTAATTCTTATATATTTTGTCATTTCAAAAAATATTAATTTTCTAACTATTTGTACCTTAGTTATTACAGTGAAGCTATTTCTCTAATCTAAACTACCGGTGGTTTTTGCCAATTGTATTGAGGGGTCTTCTTATACCTTATTTGATTATAGTATTCTTGGTCTGGGCTAGCGTGTTTTTTACTATTGCACACCCACATTTGATTATAGTGGAGCTATTTTTTTAGTCTAGACAATATATATATATATATATATATATTTAATGAAGTGTAATTATATGTGATACATTTTATATAAATAAGTTCTTTTTTTGTTGTTGTGAAATCATATGTCATAAAGTTTTATTTTTCATCACTATATATATAGTTAAATTGTAATTTAAAATCATGTTAAATTCTTATAAAATAACAAACAAATCCTAAACATATTCTAAATAAAAATATAAATTAGAAATCCTAATAATATATTATTCTAAATCTTAAATATATTTAATCTAAATATAAATAAAAAATTTAAAGATATTTAAATATATTATTCTCAATAAGAGTTAATTAAGATTAAAAAAATAAAATAATAAAAGGAAAAAAATTGTAAAAGTTGACACTTTGACAAGAATTAGTATGACTTTTAAGTGCATGAAAGTCAATATATAATAGAAAATATATAGGAAGACAAAATAAGGCAGAATTTCTTTCAATCACCACCATAAAATCCCGCAATCATATATGTAGAGTCTAAAAAAAAAGTTAGACATGTAGGAAATTATATATATTCTAGTCCTAATCAATCAAATATAAGGTTACAACTCCTTAGATACACAGTTAATTTCTTTAATATTTGATATTTTGTCTTTAAATCTATGGAACAAGCACTGTGAATTGTCATGGTTCGTAGTACTTTTGAATTTAGCACAACATATTCAAAAAATTGAAACTCATACTCTCTACCTCTACAATTTGTAAACAAGCAAGTTTTAAATTAACTTAAAAGACATTCTTGTGGATCCTCCCAATTGTTCTCATAAAACTTATTTTCTATCTCATCCCGTAGACATTCAAGTAAATTTCCACCCAAACAAAAAGCAAAGTTAGGATATGTAGAGGTAGAGTTAGCAAAATAAATCATGAAATCAAATTATCTACAAAACCTCATGAATGATAAGTCGTTGAAGCTTGGGACTTTGCCGAAACACTTCTAACATCCACCTCTACCACTCACGCCAAAGTTTACAATTAAGGTTCAATAAGTTAAAGAGTAACTCCATTTGAGTTAGATTGTGCAAGGTGGAGACTTGGAAATCGAAGCCCACTATTTTTTTTTATAATGCAAATCTAACATATTTAAACACATACACATAAATAAATAAAAATTATTATTAAAAAAATAATTATGTCTATTTTTATGTACTTAAATAATTTAGATTTAATTTTATGACCATACAAAATTTACTCAAAATATCAATTAGGAACTTAATTCATAAGTAACTATTTTTTATTATATCAACCAATTAAAAAATAGAAAAGATTAACTTGACTCAGAATTATTTATTTTTAGTAAATCATAATTATTTATAAAATCTTACATATAAAATTTAAAGAGACAAAACATAAAAATAAATAACCATACCAGTTTTGGGTTACAATATGTGCCCTAGAAATCAAGAAGAAAGGGATAGCTTTAGTAGAAATAGTAGCTTTCACCAAATTAGGCAAACAGTTAATTATTCCTGTTTCTGGACTAAATTTGGTCGAACGCTGTGTTACATATACACGATTTGTTTGCAATTCCTCAAGAGTTGGACAACCTAAGAGAAAATTGATAATATCTTCACGAAGTGTGAAAAACACAATTTTCAAATGGAGAGATTTGAGTAGTGGAATATTTATTTGAGGAAGGTCTCCCACAATTATTTGTTTCAACTAAAGAAAAGTAAGAGTCTTACAACTGAAAATGTTAGAAGCTAATGTGATATGTAAAGATTCATACTCCATGTCAAGAGCTAGGGTTTCAACTCTTCTTTGTATTGCTGCATTAATAAATTCATCTATTTGACAAAAGTTACTTTCAACTCTTCTTTGTCTTATTGCATTAACAAATTTATCTATTTCAGAAAAGTTTATCTATTTTTAAGGAATATCAAAACTGAAATCTACACTCAAAATTGTATCGCAAAATTGCATATAGTACACGTGGCAAGCTATTTAATTTAATGATTTCTCACGGTATGTTAACAAACAAAAAATCAATTTAGCCAAAGTCATAATTAGGAAAATCAATTTGCATATTATGACTAATTCTTTTTAATGACAATAATCAAATTAATTTTTAAATTGATTTCATTTATATTTGCAACTGGACCGATAACTCTGTACCTCTCGAAGTACTTCTCTTCTGTAACATTGCACCCTAAATTTGCTTCTTCTTTATTACAATGTTCTCGCTGCCCTTGCTTGTTAATAATATTCTTTTTCATTGTTAGTTTGAAGTCCTTATTTCACGCGTCTTAAATTGATCTTTTATATGCTCGAAGCAAGCACGATCAAAGTGTCAAATTGAATAATGAAATGACAAGTCACTAAGAGACTTCACAACGTATATGTATTAGGTAAGTTAAATTAAACTATTATTTTATTCATGTAATAAACTTACAATGAATGGTCAAATGTCAAACAATTTAATTGACTCAATTAGAGGAATTAAATTCGTTCATAATCCACCTATTCCTTTTTTTTTTATGATCTAGTTTTTCTTAGTCTGCCCCGTGTAACCCTAATGCTATCTTCCATTATTGTTTCATTCGAAGAAGGGTTTTCATTTTCATTTGCAGAAGAGGATGTAGGGAGTGCTGCTTCAATCTCCATTGGCTCTGCCTCTGCAGGTGCGGTTCGGTTACCAGATTCCGGTGTAGAATTCTTCTTCTGACTAATTAAACTTGATAAAGAGGAGAGTGTTTTTGGTACTTGAGAAGTACCCAACTCCTCTGCTACTTCCTTCTGACTTGAAGATGAGCTAGAAGAAGTGGGAGAAGTCGGAGCCTCAGCTTGTGGTGTTGTTGCAGGAGCTTGTTGGCTATTATTATTGCCTGTTGCAGGTTGGCGAGCCCTCACACTCGGTCCCCGTCGTTGCTGTTAATGTAAGAGACATCAGACGATGTTATTTATTTGTCAGAAAGCATGAAAAAGGAAATGAGATAAAAATTCAGTGTGCAAATTGAAGTTAAATAATCAATTTACAGATGTGCCTATTTTGTTTCCAGGCACAAGTTTCTGTGTGTGTGTGCAAACTATATCTCCTTAGTAGATTAATCAATTAAACTGGCGTCAGTTAAATGTATGTTCTTTTACATTATTCTTATTTATAAAAAATCTGGAATCAAACAACAAAAGAATGCAGGGTAAGCAGTGGAATCCAGGTCTGACGGATATAGGAAAGAAAGTTGATACACTGGAATTAGACTTAGTAATTACAGTACAGTTAAGCCACACCTCATTTATCATGGTTGACAGATTAACACATGGTTAACTACCTGAGTAGGGCGATCTGTAGGCGTTGATTGAGCAGCAACATACTGCAAAATGTCAAACATTCTAGTCTGAACATAACTAGCAGCCTTTTGCCAATATGAAACTGCAATATCTCCTGCCCGTGTCTTTAGTTCCAACAAGCTGCGATCAATATCTGTTTCATGTTGCGCAACATACGGTCTAAAGAAGGAATCATACACATACGTTGTTCCCTGACACAGACAAAAATATTGATGTTAACAATCAAGCTGAAGGAGAAGCAAGTAATATAAGTTATATCAGATTCTACACAGTAATCAATTTCATACCTTTGTTTTCGGGTACCAAAGGTATATAAAAAATGCCAACTTGGCTTCACTGTACATTGGAACCCTTCAAGAAGAAAAACACACGAACTAATTTTAATATCAGGCAATCAGAAAGCATAATAAACCTTTTTTTCAGCAAGAAAAAAGGACATGGCATTATCTGCATATATCGAAGATAGTAGTATCCTCTACCATGATATAAATGTATCACCAATTCGCTCACAAACCGTCAAAAGAGCCACCAAAATCCTGCAATACAAAGGGAAAATTAAAATAGCAGGTACCACAGTATATACCAATTAAATGTTAAGTTTCATGAAGGTATACCAATACTGGCACCAAAAGCGTAGCTGTTCAATTTCAGGCCTATTCTTTTCAACTGCTTTATAGCATTCATAAGCTGGATAGGCATAGCCAAGAACCATCCTACAAACACAAAAATATAAAATAGTTATTAAATTTGAAAATTACAGCACAAACCCATCATAGAAGAATGATAAGATAATTATAATGTCATAAACATACACAAGTATCCTAGTAATAAAGGATCCTATCATTTTGTATCCCTGAAATCAATAGAACAAAATACAATCAGTTAAGCCAAACAAGATAGCTTCCAAGAAATTGAAACAGAAGAAGAGTTATAAATGTAAAAATTTTAGCATCTCAGATTAAGGTTACTTTAGTAAGAGTTTGACATTGTTAGATATATTGTTGATTTAAACGGATTTTGACATATGATTGTGCCTAACAAATGGAATGCTGAGATAATGTTAGGTTTCTTAATATCTATCAAACATTGACACAGACATACACATACACATCAGACACGACATTGACATACAATAGACATTGACATACAATAGCTCTTATGCAATGGGTCGATGTTGTGTAAGACACGTCATTGAATAAGCCTTCAATCCAATACGTAGGTGCATAGCTTCTTACCCCTCTTTTTGTAGAGTGCAAAATTGAATTAAAAAAACAAATAGGGTTGGTTGATGATGAATACAATGTATAAAAAAAAGGTTTAAATTGCAAAGAAATTGATATCTTTTTGTTATCCTATATAGTGTGGTTGTGAAAAACGTGATTAATTTTGGGTGTTGTATGCAAAAAATGGAATGAGTTGAAATTGAAGTAGGGTGAAATTGAATTAGTTGAGTTGAAATGGAACGTGATTAATTTTGTTATCCTAGTAAAAAGGGATTAAATAAAATTAAATTCAGACCTGATTTGAGAAAAAGAAAGAAGGAAGTGAATAGTGAATCCGAAAGGAGAGTGTTTAGGAAATGAGCGGAACTCGTTGCGTCGTAGCATATAGAGAGAGAGAGAGAGAGAGAGTGAAGTAGTAGAGAAGAACAAGAAAAAGAAAAAGGATAGAAAGAGAGAAAATATAATAATGAGCTGAAAACAAGAAATGTATGAAACAAAGAAAGAAGAGGAAAATGAAAACAAAACTTGGAAATTGGAGGTAGGTAACACTCCAATCTTTATAATTCATTATTTTATTAATAAAATAAAATTTTAAATAATAATTAATTTAGTATTAAATTTTAAAATATATATTAATTAATTTTATGATTACATTTTTTTTTTACACGTGTATTTTTTATGATGTGTTAATCTTATACATATTTTATTAAATGAGTGATATAAATAATAAATATTTTGTTTTGTTATCTTATATATTCCTCTAAAAATAATAGTATTTTAGTATATATATTTTAAATAATAAAATTTTACGTAATTCTACATGTATTATATAGGCGTTCGTAGTTAATGTGTTAATTGAAAATTAATATATAATATTGTATTTTTTATTTTTTATTTATACAAAAAAAATCAACATAATTTATGTCAAAATTAAGTAATATAAATATACTTCAATTAAATGTTTTATTAGATAGTAAATAGGATAAGTTAATTGTAAACCTTATATTATTTAAAATTATTTTTTTTTAATATGATTTGAGTTTGAAATAAATAGAAAAGACAAAAATAAATATTTATTAATTTACTACTGTAAAATATAATTTAATATATTATATAATAAATTGAATGAAGGCATTTTCCGAGCAATCCACTATGGACTGATCAGTAGGGCATTTTCTCACCCTAGACAAAATACCCACACACAAAAATTACATGACTTAAAACACAGGAATTATGAATTTATACCCTTTGTCTCATGTAGTTAATTGCTAGAACATAACTTTGTTTTAACAGAGAAGTGTGGTGTTGTTAAATCAGGATGATTTTATGATTGGTTCATAGATTTATCTGTTCTTTTTAATATTTTTGACTATTTCTTATTTTATTTTCTTTTTCTTTTTTTTTTCGTGATTAATTTTGATTTTGGTTTTTTTCCCCTCTTTTTTGGTTTTTGTTTCTGTATTTTTTTTTTTGTAGTTTGAATACTTTTTCGTATTTTTTATTTTTTTTTTTAATTCTTATAGATTTTATCATTCTAAAAAATAATAATTTTCTAGAACATGACAGTGATAGAGATGTTTTTTTTATATTTAATGAAATATAATTATATGTGATATATTTTGTATAGATAAGTCTTTTCTTTTTTTTGTAAAATTGTATGTCATAAAGTTTTATTTTTCATCACTCTATATACAGAGCTAAATTGTAATTTAAAATCATGTCAAATCTTTAAAATAACAAACAAATCCTAAACATATTTTAAATAAAATTAGAAATCCTAACAATATCTTATTATAAATCTTAAATATATTTAATTTAAATATAAATAAAATTCTCTTGAGATGTTTAAATATATTATTCTTAATAAAAGTTAATTAAGATTAAAAAAACAATAAGTAAGAAAAGGTAAAACAAATGTAAAAGTTGACATTTAACGTGAATTAGTATGGATTTTAACTGCATGAAAGTCAATATATAATTAAAAATATATATGAAAGTCAATATATAATTAAACATATATACTAGGGCAAAATAAAACAGAATTTATGTCTTTCAATCACCATAAAATCCCGCAATCATATATGTAGAATTTAAATAAATAAAAAAATAGACACATAGGAAATTATTTATATCCTATCCCTAATCAATTAAATATAAGGTTACAACTCATTGCATACACAATTAATTTCTTTAATATTTGGTACTTTGCCTTTAAATTTATAGAATAACCATTACGAATCCGTCGAATTACTTGTAGCATACACCTACACTTGTCATCCCAAATTTCAATGTTAAGGTTAAAGAAGTTAAAGAATAACTCCATTTGAGTTAAATTGTGAAAAGCGGGGACTTAACATCGAGAGACAATCTCTCCATCAATTACAACTGCAAATCACACTTTTATTTTTTTATTTTGTTTATAATGCAAATCTAACATATCTAAGCACATGCACATAAATAAATTATTATTATTATTATTATTATTGAAAAAAAATATGTATATTTTTGTGGTGTACCTAAATAATTTAAATTAAATTTTTTGACCATATAAGATTTACGTAAAAACCAATTAGAAATTTAGTTCAACCAGAATTATTTATTTTCTTTTTATAGTGAATCATAATTATTTATAAAATATTAGTATAAAATTTAAACAGACAAAACATAAAAATAAAAAATCATACAAATTTTAGGGTTAGAATATGTGCCCCATAAATCAAGAAGAAATAGTCGCTCTCACCATTAGTGATTCATGTTTCTGGATTAAATTATGTCCAGATGATATAATACAATTACACGATTTGTTTGCAATTTCTCTAGAACTGGAAAACCTAAGAAAAAAATCGATAATATATGTATGACATGTGAAAACACATTATCCAAAATAGAGAGATTTTAGTAGTGGAATATTTATTTGAGGAAGGTCTCGCACAATTAGTTGTTTCAACTCGAGAAGAGTAAGAGTCTTGCAAGTGCAACTGCAAGTAATGTGTTAACTCATGGGTATAGGTAGAAAGTAGAGATGTCAATAGATATCTATCAATATAGATAGAACAATTGTACTACCTTAACTTGTAAATAAAAATGATATACATCTTATTTCGACATTTGCGTAGATATCAATTTAACATAAATTTGATGGATTTTAAAGTATTTTCGAATAAAAACGAATTCATAGATATGTTTTTTAAATAAAAAAACCATTTATGTATAAAATTATTTTTTGTTGTTGCAATTTAAAAGAACATTTTCCTTTATTTTGTCAACACAACAAGGCATTAACCTATAAAAATATTAATACATAAACAAATAAATAAAATATATAACAAAATTCCATTATAAAAACTATGTTAAATAACATTTGTAGTCCCTTAATATAGTTTCAGTCATTTATCTTCTTTCCTTTTTTTTTATTTGGTTCTTTATTTTAATTTTAATTGACAATTTGATCTTTTATGTTTTAAAATCTCAACAATATTATCCTTTTTTTTACAAAAATTAAAAAATTTCATCAAAATTTCCAAACAAAACCCATAAAACTAATTATCATCTTCAATATAATAAAAATTTCATCAAAGGTATAACTCAAATATTCAAATAAACTCATATTTTTGAATATTTGTAAAAAAAAAATGGTAACATTGTTGATATTTTAAAACATAAAAGATTAAATTATCACTTAAAATTAAAATAAAGGATTAAATAAAAAAAATAACTAAAACGTCAATTGAAATTAAGAAAAATAACTAAATCGTTAATTAAAATTAAATTTAAGGATAACAACTTCTATTCCTATTTTTATATTGTTAGAATATTTTAAGTTAACAAAACACAAAATTCTTAATTTTGTCAAGTTCCCTTCTTTTGTTGTGCAAAGTGATAGCTAGCAAAATTGGACCTCAAAAAACAATTATGAGTTATGACAACTAGAGATGAGAATAAGTTAAGCCGTCCGATAGGGGTCTATGGCCTGACCTACTTATGGTCTGATATGACCTGACTTATTTAAGAAAAATGTTAGACTCAAGACTATTTTTAAAGTCTATTTATTTAAATAGATCACACTTAGGCTTATAGAAAAGTCTATTAGGCCTGACAGACCGGCCTATATATATTTTATTATTTATTAATGTTATTTTTTATTATTATCTATTAATAATAGTATTTCATATTTTAAAGTCAATCAATTAGACAATTACTCGGTAGTCATTCTATATTTGGTAGCGATTACATATTTGGTAACCGTTCAATTAAATAATCACTCAGTAGTTTGTTAGAGGTAATAATGAGTGCATTTATTTAAAAAAATATTTGAAACCAAAAATCATTTTTTACGATTTAAATGGTGTTTGTTTCAGATTTTTTTTAAAAAATGGTTAGAAAAATTATTTTTTGTTTAACATATATAGATATGTAAAATATAACATTTAAATGTTTTAATGTTAATAAAGTTTTTAAATAGGCTTCAAGGTCAGACCAGACTTTTAAAAAGGTCAGGTCAGACCGAAAATAAAAAACCTATGATAGGCTGTAGGTCAGACTTAGACCGAAAAAATTAATCGTATGTCAGTTCAGGCATTTCAAAGCCTGACCTGATGTATTCTCACCCCTAATGACAACACCTACTCACAAATTTTTAATTTTTTAATTATATTAAAATTTCTCAACGAATAGATGTTTTACTGCCCAGCCATTGCTTGTAAACTTAGATAGTGCACAAATGACAAATAACAATTGTTAGTATTTTTTATAAAATAATATTAATTTCTTTTATAAAAACAATTTAAAAATAACTCCAATAATATTTAAATCCGAGATTTGGGTTCCTCTAAGTTTTTATTTTTATTTTTTTATAACATGTGTTTATCCAAGTTAGCAAAATTAGAATAAAAATAATATAGTTTGTACACTTTTGATTTTATAAATTTACAACTTTAATTTCTTTATTTTTAAATTAAAAAAATGAGGTCCTCCATTTCATAGTATTTGTCATTATTTTCACACTGAATTTAGAGTTGTTTATGCCTATCACTGCCTATGTTCCAAATTGAATAAAGAAATGATAAGTCATGTCACAATGCATATGTATTGCATAGATTAAATTAAATTGTTATTTTATTCATGTAATTAAAACTTACAATCAAATTTTAAGTTAATTACAGTACAATTTACCATCTTTTTTAAGATTAAAAAAAAAAAAAACTTCCAATAAAGGGCCAAAAATCAGTTTAATTGAATTGATACGCCATTTCGTCTTCTCAAAGACAGGAGGGGTATGAATAAGCACTCTAGCTAATGTTGAACCAAAGAGCATATGCATGTGACCTGTTATATTAATTGTATTAATGTTATTAAACTTATTTATAACTTATTTCAACAAATGTATTAGTTCAGTAGAGTCATTCAATCTATAAAAATTCGTTTGAATCAATATTGAAATATTTAAATTATTTATTTTCTAAGGGTATGTTTGATTGTGAGAAAATTTGTGAAGAAAGAAAATGTGTAAAAATAGATGATAAATAGTGTAAATTTGATGTATTACTTTATATAAAATAAAGATATATAAAATATGTTCTTCGCTCACTCCTTGATTAAAACACAGTATAGATTTATACCCTTTTGTCTCATGTAGTTGTGCATTATATCCGTATTTAAGAAACAATTGCTAGAAAATACCTTTGTTTTGCTAGAGAGGTGAGGTGTGACTGGTGCATAGGTTTATATGGGCCTTTTAATGTTTTTGGTTGATTCTTACTGCGTTTTGATTTTTGTTTGGTGATTGATCTTGGTTTTTGTTTTTTTTTTTCTTCCTCTTTTCCAGTTGTTGTTTCTGTTTTTTCTTTTTGTAGTTTGGATACTTTTTTGTATCTTTTTAATTCATATATATTTTGTCATTCCAAAAAATTATAATTTTTTAGAAAATGATTGTAACAGAGGTATTTTTTTTTATATTTAATGAAGTATAATTATATGTAATATATTTTGTATATATAAGTTTTTTTTTGTTTTTTTTTAAATTCTATGTCTTAAAGTTTTTTTTCTTCATCACTCTATATATATATATATAGCTAAATTGTAATTTAAAATTGTGTTAAATCTTTAAAATAATAAACAATTCTTAAACACATATTCTAAATATAAATATAAATATAAATATAAATTAGAAATCCTAATAATATATTATTCTAAATCTTAAATATATTTAATCTAAATTTAAATAAAATTTTCTAAACATATTTAAATATGTTATTCTCAATAAGAGTTAATTAAGATTAAAAAAAAATAAGTAAGAAAAGGAAAAAAAATGTAAAAGTTGACACTTGACATAAATTAGTATGGATTTTAATTGCATGAAAGACAATATATAATTGAAAATATATACAAAGATAAAATAAGGCAAAATTCATGTCCTTGAATCACCGTAATATCTCGCAATCATATATGTAGAATCTAAAAAAATAAAGTTAGATACGTAGGAAGTTATATATATTCTAGCCTTAATCAATCAAATATAAGGTTACAACTCCTTGAATACACAACTAATTTCTTTAATATTTGGTATTTTGTCTTTAAATCTATGGAATAAGCACTACAAATTGTCATGGTTCGTAGTACTTTTGAATTTAGCATAACATATTCAAAAAATTGAAGCTCAGATTCTCTACTTCTACAATTTGTAAACAAGCAGGTTTTAAGCTGACTTGAAAGACATTCTGGAACCACTTGTGAGTCCTCCCAATTGTTCTCATAAAATTTAGTTTCTATCTCCTCCCGT
The DNA here is from genome assembly GCF_000331145.2 of Cicer arietinum. Lineage (NCBI taxonomy): Eukaryota > Viridiplantae > Streptophyta > Magnoliopsida > Fabales > Fabaceae > Cicer > Cicer arietinum. Next base: position 77,380,593 of record NC_021164.2, on the reverse strand, counting down.
AGACATTCAAGTAAATTTCAACCCAAACAAAAAGCAAAGTTAAGATATGTAAAGGCAGAGTTAGCCAAATAAATCACGAAATCAAATTATCTACAAAACCTCATGAATGATAAGACGTTGAAGCTTGGGACTTTGCCGAAACACTTCTAGCATCCACCTCCACCTCGCACGCCAAATTTTACAATTATGGTTCAAGAAGTTAAAGAATAGCTCCATTGGAGTTAGATTGTGCAAAGTGGGGACTTGGAAATCGAAGCTCGATGTCTGCATGAATTACAACAGCATAAATAAACAAAGATTATTATTAAAAAAATAATTATGTCTAATTTTATGTACCTAAATAATTTAGATTTGAACAATATCCAATTTTAATAAAATTTCTCTGTTTATTGAAGAATTACGTTTATTTTATTTGCAAGTGTACAAATGGCAAGTACCCTTTGTGAAAGTGAAAGCTTTTAACCGATCCAAAACAAATTATTAAACATGATATAAAATGAAAACAAGACGATGAAAATTTTATAATAATGACAACAAGTAAATCAAGTAGCTAATTATGACACAAGCACGTCAATTGTTTAATTAAAGTTTAAGTAAAATAAATGGTTTAGCTCTTAGGTAGTAGTAGTTGTTTAAGATGAAGGGTCCTTCTCACTCAACCTCTCCTCCTCCTCTTTCTCAACCGCCATCAAATCTACGGTCCAAATCATTAACAAAACCACCGACGAAGCTGGTATCAGTCAACCTGTTGACTCCTTCCTTTTACCTTTATACCCTCAAAATAAAACTCACCGACAAATACAAAGTTCTGTTATTAACTAACTCCCCCAGGGTCATTTACGACATTCAAAATACATTACAGACATATTCTCCCGCGAGAGAGAGAACAATCGATTACGTAACAACCATTTTTCCACTGAATCCTCTCCCACTTTCTCTCCGCACTCCAATCGGGTCGGGTCAGATCCGTACCCTCCAACTAAAAAACACAGTGCATTAGGTTGTTGATGCTGTTAATTTTTTTTCCCTTTTCTGTTTAACAATTTCTGACATTTAATTTATCCACCATCGATCTGAAACTGAATTGTTAAAATACCTAATTCCAAACATAGACATTGTAGTTGTCATTCGTTGTCGCGTAAGCTGTAACAATTCATTTCTCTCTTCTACTGCATTGAATTAAATAACAATGTGTTTGTTTGGGGTTTGATCAAATCCCCAAACTCTGTTTCTGCATTTGTGTTTTTTGCTTTTGAAACGCGCTTTGTTTTTGCATAATGGGAGGAAAATCGAGGTCAAGAGGATGCTGTGGTTGGTTTATTGCGTTTGTGATTTTTGCTCTTGTAGTTGGTGCTGTTGTTTATACCATTAAGAAGAAAATAGATAACTCCGATTCCGATAAACCTGCTCCGGTTCCGGGACCTCCTGGCGCCATTGAACAGAAATATTCTACTGCACTCAAAACCGCAATGCAATTCTTCGATGTACAAAAATGTATGTAATTATTTTTCACCTTCTTTTTTTCTTTTATTTGCATTTTACGATGTTGTTTGTTTATTGTTGACTCCTTTAAGGAAACATGTCCGAAAAACCAACATTTTGGATATGATACCTTTTTTGTTTCTGTTAAATATTTTTTGTCTGTATCTGTTAGATTTTTAGGCTTTGATAGCTGAACCTGCGAATGATAATGCTATTCTGGTTTCAAATTTTAGCAAAAATAGCTCAAAGAAAATTGATGTATTTGGTCCAAAATTTAGACTAAATGTTTCAACTTTTTTGAACCAAATACATTAACTTTCTTTGACTCAATTTTTTTTGTATTTGTGAACGTAAGGAATATATTTGAAGAATTGGTCGTTGTTGTGCTTAAAGTTTTCAGATTTTAATGGAAGTATATGAGGCATTTATTTTGCTAAATATCTGACACATGACATGTTAATGTTGCTCATGATTTGCCCATTGTTGTTTAATTAGCAGTTATTATACTTATTATTATTCATGTTTTGCAGCTGGTAAGTTAGAGAACAACAAAATAAGTTGGAGAGGGGATTCAGCACTTAAGGATGGAAAGCAAGCAAATTTGGATCTATCAAAAGGAATGTACGATGCCGGTGATCACATGAAGTTTGGTTTTCCGATGGCTTTTACTGCCTCAGTGCTATCGTGGGCGATTCTGGAATATGGAGATCAAATGGATGCTGTTGGTCAGTTGGAACCAGCACAAGATTCGCTCAAGTGGATCACTGATTTTCTCATCAATGCTCACCCTTCGGAGAATGTTCTGTATATTCAGGTTACTTTACTTTACAGTCAGATTTATATGCAAGTTAGCCAGTATGCTTGCACAAATTTAGTATCTTATATATCTTCTATATTATTAAAAAGACATGGGCATTCTGTTCATAATTATTGGAACATTTCATATAGTTAAACTATAGGGTTCAAGATTTCTCAATTATTACAACAACGTTGTGGCACTTTCTTGTTCACTTGCAGTGAAAATCTGTTATGTTGACAGTTGATTAATGTCAGGGCAAGCCGTGATCTAAGATCAGTGATATTCAATATAGTGGTTTTGGATTTTCTTGACCGATTCGATTTTTCCAAATATTCCCTCAATCTTTCACTTCCAAGACATTTTATTATGCACATATGGGGATTGAATAACTATGGCTTACTCTCTATCCTCTTTATGCTCAGTTACTTTTGCCTTTTTCACCAACCTACTTTTTTTAAACCTTTTCTATCCAGCTTCATTTATTAAAATCGATGTTGCAGGTCGGTGATCCTGTTGCAGATCACAAGTGTTGGGATAGACCCGAGACAATGACCGAGGAACGACCCCTCACGCAAGTGAACACATCCTGTCCTGGATCAGATGTTGCAGCTGAAACTGCAGCAGCCATGGCATCAGCATCTTTGGTCTTTAAAAAATCAGATTCTACATATTCAAGCACTCTCCTCAAGCATGCAAAACAGTTATTTACTTTTGCAGACAAGTATAGAGGAATTTACAGTGAGAATATACCTGATGTCCAGATATATTACAACTCAACTGGATATGGAGATGAGCTTTTATGGGCAGCTACCTGGCTCTATCATGCTACAGGCGATAATTCTTACCTTCAGTATGTGACTGGCGAAAATGGAGAAGAATTTGCTCAATGGGGAAGCCCAACCTGGTTCAGTTGGGATAACAAGCTTGCTGGAGCTCAGGTATGAAGAACTTCTGAATCTTTTTTCCAAATTCTAAATTATGATCATTATTAGTTGAAAACAACCATTAGTGTCACCAATAGGATTGTTCAAAAAACCGAACTATGACAGACCAAACTGAACGAGTTCCGTTCGGTTTGTCAACTATCTATCACAGTTCAGTTACTTTCAGTTTTATTTTTTAGTTTTTTTTAAACAGTCTTATTATCCAGTTTGGTTCGGTTTTTGGTTTTTTTAACAGTCCTAATATCAGTTAATAATAGCAATTGATACAGTTCGGTTCAAAAGGCATAATTCAATTTTTTTGTGAAAGTAGTTTTGGCTCGGTTTGGAAAATACAGAACCGGTGCGCCGAACCTTTGTATCCGTTTAGTTTGGTTTGTGACGAACCATTGACAATTAGGTTCAGTTTTACTGAAATGCTGTAGTGGTTTAGTATGGTTTTTTTCCTGAACCGAACCATGAACAGTTGTAGTTACCAAATTGCTACTGAATGCGGTTTTTTATATTTTTTTTGCAACTTGCACATCATATTGACTATAGAGTAGACATAGTCAAATAAATTTCTGTCTTTTAGTTATATTTCAAAGCTTTTGATTTCATGTATATACTTCCTATAATTAATCTTCTTTTTGATGCAGGTTTTGTTATCTAGGTTAAGCTTCTTCAAGGAAAAGGAACTTTTAAGTTCATATGGATCTGGCCTCCAGAAATACAGGAAATCTGCTGAGGCTGTTATCTGTGGCCTTCTTCCAGATTCTCCAACAGCCACAAAAAGCAGAACAAATGGTAGTGTTCTCCCTGAATACTATCTGACGGCATACTCACCTATAATCTTCATTTACTTGTCTCCTTGCCCCATTCCATTTTTCACATATCATTAATCAAATCATAGGCGGACATCAAACTATTAATTTAACATCTGGCTAGTTTTATTGCCTGTGACAATCAATGCTCCTGGATAGACACAAACTACTGAAATTCCATTTTTAGTAATATATTTCTATTGCTATATGTTCTCTAATTAGATTTTTGATTTTATTTTTCTTCAATACAGATGGTCTGATATGGGTGAGCGAGTGGAACGCTTTGCAGCATCCTGTTGCATCTGCATTCTTAGCTGCTGTTTACAGTGACTATATGCTTACGTCGCAGACTCCCAAAATAGAATGTGATTCAGATTCCTTCACTCCATCAGATCTTCGTGACTTTGCCAGATCTCAGGTATGCTATGCATCCGTTATTATTTTCAAAGAACATCAACTTGGTGTTTTCTGTGTCTAAATTGAAAATCTGTCTAATAACTTCCAGGCTGATTATGTGTTGGGAAAGAATCCTATGCATATGAGTTTTCTGGTGGGATATGGAAAAAAATTCCCGCAATTCGTGCATCACAGGGGTGCTTCAATTCCCGCTGATGCATCAACTGGTTGCAAGGACGGTTTCCAGTGGCTTGATTCATCTGATCCGAATCCCAATGTAGCTACTGGAGCACTTGTTGGTGGACCCTTCTTAAATGAGACTTACATTGATTCCAGGAACAATTCTGAGCAAGCAGAACCAAGCACATATAACAGTGCTGTCCTAGTTGGTCTCTTATCAAGTTTAGTCACCACATCTTCTGCACTTAAATCTCTTTCCTAAATTGTAGCTTCTTCTTCGTCCTCAAATCCACTAAAAAGAAAGTTGACTCGGATTTGTGCTTTATGTAGCATTATTCATTTCCTGATTATCACAAATTATAAGTGTATGGATCATCATACTGTAACGATACGAGTGATTTTATGAGTGTGAACCATGGTGTCCGGATAGGTTAGTCGGTAATTTATACAGGTGAAGGTTTGATTTGAAATTGGTACCTCACCAAATATGAGCTATTTTGTTGTACTTGTTTGCAGAACATATTGTTAATTCTTGTTAGGATTATTAAACGGTTATCAAATTATTGATCTTTGGTTGTCTTTCATTGTACAAGCAATCTGTATGACACAATTCTATATTTTCATGGCATCTATAACTATACCTTGTGTCTTCTATGCACTAGAATGTTTGGCTACTACAATGTAGTGATCCTTGGTTCTGCAAAGATGAATTTTGAGGAAAGGCATACATAACTTTTGGCTCATTAGATTAAATCAAGTTATGTTCACGATCCTCGTTATTTCACATGCTTATTACATTCACAAAGCAGCCCACGGGCTTACTACACCTAAAACAGCCCACTAACAGTGCACACAAGATCCACTTATTTGTTACATGTATCCATTTAATATAATGTTCAATTCGCACCATGGAGAATTGGATTCAGCCTTTTGATCCAAAAATCGGTCATTGCATCATGATCATCCAATTTTTGATCAGCCATTGAATTGGATTCAGCCTTTTGATCATCCAATTTTTTTTTAATTTTTAATGAATCATTGCATCATGATACATTGTTTGTTATACATGTCAATTATTACTTTTCTTTAAAATATGAAGTGAAAAGCTCACCTTATGAAGGGCATTCACACATGTTAAAAATGAAATTGACTAACTAGCATGCGTTTTTTTCTGCACAGATTGATTTTAAATAAATTGATTTAGTAAAATTGATTTTAATTAAAAAAAATTAAATATAAAATAATTTATATTTGTATATATTCATCCAAAAGCGAGTTAACCATAAATTCGATGCTAAAAATCAATTGTAGAGACAAAAACTCATAATTCAAACATTATGTTAAAATTATTTTAGAGGTATAAATAATTTTACTTGATCTAAAAAGTAAAATGAAATATAAACGTCCGTATGTTTGGTTATGTTTGGTTGTACTTTTGAAGAGTCATAATTAATTTTAGCTATATAAAATTAATTTTAACATATACAGAGTATAATTAATTTTGTTTTTAAGATTAATTCTAATTTTAAACTAAAAGTTGTTCCACTTGAAATGAATATATAAAAATATAAATGATTTTAGATTCAATTCATTTTTAATTAAAATTAATTAATTTTTATCACAGTATAATTAAGCACATGTAACTAAGGCAAACATGACACAACTATGAAGTTATGATCTCATGTGTGCGTAAGCTTTTATAGCATTATTTAAGATAATGATTGCGTAATGAACTAGATAATGTGCAAGATTTAAAATAAATAAAAAATATAAATTAATGGCGTAAGAATGGAGCGGATGGGACAAACAGTGGAGAAAAGGGGAGTTGAGCTTGAAGGCAATGAAAAGCTAAGCGATTGATTTGAATGCATAAAGGGAAAATAAGACGGGAATGTTTACTTTCAGGGTTCAACAGGAACTTTGGTTGATGAAAGTTTCATGTCCAAACCCCAAATTAAAATTTTGGAATTTAATTCTATCTTTAATTAAGTTCATGATATAGACATACTAGTATATATAATAGTGTGGTTTGGATCGGATAGTTTAAATTGAATCGGATATTGGTTGATGCAATTTACTATCAAATAAATTGTCAAAATTGAATCAATTTAATTTGACATTGCAAAGATAAATGAACAAAATAAATTGAATAAAAGATAAAGTAGTAACGTAATTTATCAAAAAGAATCAACACATATTTGTGAAAGTAATAAAGAAAAGCTACAGAATGATTCAACTGGAAATCCTATTTTGGTGGGACAATAGTCTGATGTCATTAACACTTAAGCTTGCTATTTGCACGGCTTAAATTAACAATAGTTAATAAGTGTTACTATCTTAATCTTTCTTTCGGTTTTCTCTTTAATCTTTTGACCAACAGAAAAGGAATTAGCTAGGAAAGATGAATGCAATGCATAATGCATACAACAAAAAGATTAGTAACACATGATTCCCATTGCCAATAGTAACAACCACGCTGGCGGCAACCAAAAAGATAAATTGGAGAAGAAAATAAGTAATTAATAAAAAAGATAAACTGATTGCGGGCATGATGATATAAGAGTTTCGAGGTGGTGATAAACTATTTTTAAGTTTTTGGAAGCAAATAAATTTACTTTTGTTAATTACACTTTTTACATTTAAATATATCCCCCAAATTTCAGAATACTAGGACACGGGGCTAAGAAGAAAAAGCTGAAACGTAACCATGATTTTAAATGTAGGTGAGTAGTTTTGAATTTTCTTTTCATTGTTGAATTATTGTAGCGCGAGTAATGTCATATTCACGTGGGAACTCACTTGTTCGTTGGATTCTGGCCCACTGGGCCCTTAGTTCATATCTTGCGGTGGATGCAAACACACGAATAACTCTTTCTAGTTTGAAAAGTAACCAACCTATTCAGCTATGGGGACACACACTAGCTAGCTAGCCCTGCGTCACCACTTTTATTATCCTTCCCTTTTGTTATGTTTTGATTTGTATACCTATCTATTTTCCACTTATTTAGTACGATCAAGGACAGGTGTTCTTTCATCCCATCAATTCTCAATTCATTCAATCGGATAAATTAGTTACGTTACTATTTATAATAACTTTTTTGTTTTAATTATTTCCCTAAATTTCAAACACTGGACTTTACGAATTATCAAATCACTTTCACTTTAGGTTAAAACTAATTACTTCCGGTTTTGATTACGATTAAAATGCTTAAATTAATGTTAATTTACTTGTAAGAGGAAATATCACAGCTAATTGTAGATTCTTTAGCTTATAATTATAATTATACAAGTAGTTTTCACTCTAAAGTTGATTTTCAATGTGTCATTCTCGTTGGCCTTAGCCATGCATCCACATCAATTCTTTTTCTTTCAATTCAATTAATTGAAAGCTGTATCCAACAACTGATTATTAAAAATCTAAAACTTATAAAATAATATAGCATTGCTAATCACCGACATGATAGAAAATTCATTTATCATCTTTCATCTTTGGTCAAACTCTAATACATAATTAGTTCGTAACTAAATACATAGTTTGAGCTGTAAAAGCCAACGGGAAAAGATAAATTAAAGAACAAAAGCAACTAAGCAAGAGCTAATGCAGTAAATCTTGACAACAAACAGAAACTAAGCAATAGTTGAAATGATTAAATTCAAATCCACGTATAAACTAAAAGGGAATATGGTCACTCTATTTTTGTGAAGCTTACATCTATAGACTATACGGGTTGGTTTGGTTGTTTTTGGGTTGATAGTACTTTTCTATTATTAATTAAACACTAATTAAAATGTAGGGCCCGTGACGGTGCATTAGTGTAATTATAGAAGACTTTGAATATTAATTTAGTCAACGAGAAATATCTGACTTTGCTGTGTTAACTAATTGTTGCTCCATCTCCCAACTTAGTTTGGGGCCCTCACCACAGTGCTTAGGGACATATTCCTGTTCAAAATATAAAATCAACGGCTCAGATACTTTTGAATAATATGGGTCCACCGTTTTGTCCCAATCATGTGCACATTATATAATTAGAATCTACAAGTGTACGTGGAGTGGAAATGGGAAATTTGCAATTTGTAATAATGTACGATGATAATAATTGTTACTATACAATAGAATTAATTAATTAATGTACCTCAAGTTTGCACATGAGATCTAGGGCAGTTTGGGCAGATACAATAATGTGACGGGCAGCTGGTGTTACAAAACCTTCGTCTACAGCTTTGTCCATGAATGCCAACAGCGAGTTGTAGTACCCATCCACGTTCAATAGCCCCACCTGCATCAACCAATTGAATCCATTTTATTTTTCTTCAAAATATTCATTGATTTATTTTATTATAACTACTGCAAAATATTATTGCATAATTATATCTTAATTAGACAAAGGGCTGCAATCTTACCGGTTTATCATGGATACCTAATTGAGCCCATGTAATAATTTCTAGTAGTTCTTCCAGGGTGCCATATCCACCTATTAGATTAATATAAATTTCAAACGCATTAGTAATAAGCTATATATATTTGTTACTTCATATATACCAGTACCCATATAAAATATCATAAATAGGAATTTTTTTTTACAAAACGATTTCTAATTCTATCAAAAAATATAAATAGGATTAAAGTTACTGCCTTAGTAAAAAAAATTAATTAAAGTTACGCCAGATGATTATATACGGTTGACAGTTACAGATACAGTTTGAGTTATCTTTGGGATGTAAAACTTGACAAGCTATGTATACGAATAAAGATAGGAAAAAACATTGAAAGTGGGATACTGATCTGTGACATGATATTTTTTTACTAATAATTTGATAGGAAAAAACATGAATTATTAATAAATAATATAGAATAATTTGGGGATTATCCAGAGCAGCAGCACGTGCAGAGAAGTTGGAGAGGAAAAAGAAAGGAACCTGGCAAGGCAATAAATGCATCTGCTTGTCGAGCCATTTCGGCTTTGCGTTGGTGCATCCCCGATACAGCTCTTACTTCTCCTACAGTCTCTCCAGTGATCTAAAACACAATCATAATAACTAACTATGCATTTATAATTAAAATTAATAGAAATTCAAAATATTATATATATTAGTAATTAATTACCTCTCTTGGCATAAGTGTCTTGGGAATGACTCTGCAGGAAGATACATGAAATTAAATATATAAAAGAGAGAGGGAGTTGACGGTAAGTATAGTAATATTACCCTAACACGTGGCGTCCACCATCATAAACAACTTGTGAGATTAGACCCATCAAACCTATGCTTCCTCCTCCATAAACCAAGTCAATATTCCTCTCCACCTATTATATATTCACAATGTCAACACCCTTTCAATTAACCGTGATTTTCTAAATATCAATACAACTCAATGTGTTACAATAAATGTGAATTAATGAATACTTGCCAGTTGTTTTCCGAGCTGAATTGCAGCAATTTGGTAGCTAGGATTCTTTCCAGGACTGCTGCCACAGTAAACACAGATGCGTGTGAACCTAGACTTCATCATGGGTTCTTCAATTTCCATATATAAATTGTTTTTTCTTGAAGGAGTAGTATTAAGGACAAGGATAGAAACGATTGTGTGAGAAAACAGAGAACACTTTGAAACCCCAATATCCAAAAGTGAATAACAATTTGTGTCATTGCTTATCCCCTCTTTATAGCTACTCTCTTGCTTTTAACTTTTAATTAATTAATTAAATAATCACAGATATTCATTCATTATCCCTTATGCCACCCACACGGATGCTATTTTGCATTTCAATATCATCACCATCACATCATATCACATATTCTTCCTTCAATTTTATTGATACCACTTTATCGTTTTCTTTTCCTTTTCTATTTTTCGGATACTTTCATTTTCATGTGGCTTAAATTTATTCTAGAATTAACCAATTCTAAACTTAATGCGTGTAAAATATTTTTTACGCAATTTAACAAAATAAAGTGCTTTTTTTTCAATGGAACAACATAGTTATATAACTTAGTGAAAATATATGTATGTGATGGCCGTAAGGCTACCAAATCACCTTGGGCCTTCGAAAAAATAAACTTTTTTACTTAAAAAAATCGTCATAATCTAATATTTTAAAATAAAATTAATAAAAAAATTAATTGTAATATATTCATGTTATTGAGGAGGAAAACAGTCAGAGTATATAATATATGAGTCTAATTAACATGCGTTTTTTATTAACATATTAAAAAATTAAATTTCTTTCAATCCTTGTATACAAACCATATCCAAGTCCTTTTTTTTATACTTTCTATCATCTCCATCAAGTTAGCTACTTTGATATTGAACATGGTATGGATGGTGCGTTGTTTTTTTTTTTCTTTTTCTTTGGGCTGTTTACGTTTTTGTCACCATGTACTTTTTGAAATCATTTTTGCTCACCTTTCACTTGGATGTGATGAATAAAATTTCTTTTGCATTTGAAAAACAATAACTTGAAATCCATCTTATATCATGTGAAAAGTAATATATGATTTGATCTATGGCTCAAAGCCTCAACCAATAATTAATCAAAACTGCAAAGGGTAGTTCAGCCAAAAATTATTCACACTCTTCCTAAATAAAGTTACACTCATCGAGTCTCGGGACATGGGACGTAAGGAGCTATGCAATATGCATAATGTTCGTAAATTGTATAGCTTTTATATTCAAATACATTTAATTTTCATACGTTAATTTAACATTTTTTTTATCACATCATCAAATATATTACATCATGCTCTCTTTTTCTTTCTCTTTCTCTTTCAATTCTCTATCTCTCTCAATTATATCTACAAGGTGTTTTGGTGTATGTCAAATGTTTTCCATGTTCAAAGTACATGTTGATGAGCACGTCAAATTTCGAACATCGCCCTGCGCTGTGAACTGCAACACTTTGCTTAAATACGCAAATGAAAAAGAAATTGGAAGGGTTGTTGTAATTTGCAAAGTGTCTAGATATAGTACAATACAATAGTTGTGCATGATGGGCCGTGAATGTTTTGAACAATCATAGAATTGGATTAAATATGACATTTTATTTTAAATTTTAAGGTATTAGATATGATCCTCTATATAAATTTTTTTTATCTATATATTCTTACACTGTTATTGGCACCCACGAAATATGCCACTTAACAATTATTGTCAAGAAAATTTTTGATACAAAAAATCTATTATGTCAAATTGATAAAGACTTTTGATGTTCTACCATATCAATTGAATACGCCACTTAATTATGATTGCGCTAAGAACAATCATAGAAGTGGATTTGATATGTTATCTTCGTTCAAAATCTTAAAATATTTGATATACGAATCATTTCACTTATATACAACATTCACTTTTTTATCTAATACTATACTATTATTCAATATATATATCATATTTACTGAATGTATGAAATATATATATATATATATATATATATATATATGCTTCACTTTAAAAGTATTTTACCACTCTATTTTCTTTTATCAAGACTAGAAAAAATAACTTATTTTTATTTTTCTTAATTTTTTTCTAACCAAGCAAATAAATAGAAGCTTTTACATATTCTCTTTGTTTTTCTCTGGATATACAATTTATTTTCCCTTTTTTTTATATAGATTTTTTTATCATTCAAATAATGTTAATGGACAAATTCAAAATTTCCATCAATCATGGGAGTAAAAAAAGATCAAACTTGGATGCACCTAATGAATATTAGGATAAATTTTTTTTACCGTGTACCCCTTCTTTATCCATGTACTCCCAACCTATATAGTAAAAATTATTATTTTTTCATTTCTTCATTTTAATATTTTCTAAACACACAAGTGAGTGATAAAAATTCTTTTTTTTTTTTGAAATTTTTTTTCAAGTTTTCCGGTACACAACTTCAACTCCAGAAAACTTGAAAAAATAGTTTTACATAACATCACTCCCGAAAATCATTTTTGAAGTTCTCTGGAACTACCGGAAAATTTATTTTATGATTTCCGGAAAAGAATACACTACTGGAAAACTTCAACATGACATTTCCAGAAGCTACCGCAAAACTTCATCCACGAGTTTTTCCAGTAGTTGTTTCATTTTTTTTTTATAAATATTTTTAAAACTAATTTTTTTATTTTAATTTTTTATTATATTAGTATTTATTTAATTTATTTGATTTTAATTAATTCTTTTACAGTAGGTAGGACTAGAGATAAAGAGGCAAAGTTGTAGCAAGAATACGTGATCGTTTATGGATGTTGCTCCAGAAAGGGTTCGTCCGAAAACATCACCTAGAAGTCGACGATTTATAATGGAAGATGATGACATGAAGGAGCAAAATCATATATATATATATATATATATATATATATATGAGAAGGATGAGACAGTACACGAGGAACAAGTAGTACACTAAGAGGTTCAGAGAATGAAGGTGGTATCCGGAAGTATTAATTATTAATTATTATGGTTTATTAATAGTGTACTAATTATTTATGGTGTATTTATGGTGTATTATTTATTTATGATGTATTAATTATTTAATTATATATTTATGATATATTAATTATTAATTATTTATAGTATATTATTATTTAAAAATATTTATAATGTATTAATTATTAATTATGATACATTAAAAATAGGTGTGTACTAAAAAACTTATCTATAAAGTTTTTCGGAAACTTCATAAAACTTTATTCAAGTTTTCTAGTAATATATACTTTTCCATTTTGTACCAATTTTTTTATTTTAATTTTTCGATAAATACCTTCTGTTTCGGAAGCACCATGTGTACTGAAATTCTTCTAAATAATTTTTTAAAAATTATCAAAAAAACATTTATCTAACGAAAATCTTTTTACTGACTTCGAAAATAATAAAATAATAAAAAAATAAAGGTATTTTTAACATTTTCATAAATTTATGAGAGTTATAAATATAAAAATAGCGGTAGTAAATTTTTCCTAGGATAAATGGAATGCGATAAGCACATTTGCAATCATTAATTGTTGCATCAAAATCCGGACCAGGCTACTGGGCCTGCCAATTGCCCATCAATCCCTAATGCAAAAATGAGACATCTCATACAAATTCAAATAATTGCTAACTCAAAAATATAACTTCATTGTTTACTTTGATTTTTATTATTGCTGGAACTCAACTCTTTCCATGACTTACGGAGAAAATTTGTATTTTAATTTGTATTTATTTATGTAAGTATTTTTAAAATTGTTTAAATAAATTTATAGAAATAACCTATATATATCTTTGAATTAATTTTATCTCTTTTTTATAAACTATTTTGAATAATTTATAATTTTTTAAAATTTATATATAAATAATTTAACTTTATTTTATTATATATTATAAAAATGATTTATACAATGTTATAAAAGTCTAAGCCATAAACCATTAAATAAAACATTTATTTAAGTAGGACTTTAATATTGCCTATAATGGAAAACAAAGGGTGGTAGTTAGAGGTTTGAAGGACAACTTACTAAACAAGGGCGTGTGTTGTGTTGTCAAACTCTTCACTGCTCAAAACATAGCATAGCTACTTCAACCAACTTATGTTTCTATCATTTTCCAACTCAATGGAGGAAATAATGTTTTAGTAATATTCCACCTCCATTATTCTTATTTTTCTTCAATCTTCGTCCATTTTATTTTATCTCCATGCTTTTCTCCTATACAAGTTTCTTGGAAGCCTGCCAAATATTATTTCAATAAAACCAAATGAAATGTCAGGCCATTTCAAAATTACTCGCATTTTATTTTTAAAAATATTTTATAATATTATTAATTTAAAAAATAAAAATAAGCTTTAAAAATAAAATGTGAGTAACTTTATTTAAATTTTATTAATTTAAAAAAGAAAAATAAACTTTGAAGGGAAGGGGTGAGGAAAACTTTGGAGAAGGGAAATTGAGAAAAAAATAGAAAAACTTTTTACTTTTCTTGAAAAAGTGCATATAATGATAAATAAATGTTTATGATTAATATTAATTAGAGTATTATAACAACAAATATTGAATTTAAAGAGTTTATTAAAGTCTTCCAAAATCATCCTTCTGCACAATTTTTTAGTGCTTCAAATTAAGAAAATATTGTATCATGAATAAAAATAAATTCCCTAAACATCTCCTTTCAAAGCTCTCTATTTTTTCTACTCTGTTTTTTTTTTTCTTTCAAAGTCCTCTCTACCAGTCATATTCTAAACACACTCTTATAGTCTCTTTTGGGATGGATTGGATGAGAGTAGAATGGATGACTTGTTTTTTTGTTTAAAATTAAATAATTATAAAATGTTTTTAAAAATAATTAAAGTATGATTGAGATAATATATGATCATAAATTATGTTGTTTGTTAAATTTAAAATAAAATATATATTTAAATATAAACATAGTTTTCTAAACTCTCATAAATCGCCTTTGTAAATGAAAGTTTAGTAGAATATGAGAGATCTTTTAAAAAAATAAAATAAAGGAAGAATGGAAAAATTAATGAATAATTGACCCAACTTAAAAGGAGATTTAATTTTCTTGATAATACAATTTTCATAAATTAGATGAACTTACACAATGTATTGGAAGAGGATTTAAAAAAGTTTAGATAAATTCTACGAATCATTTTCATCTCAATAATAATTTCAAAATAAATAATATATTAAGTATCTCCTTTTCTAAAAAAAACATTATTCAAATAAAATGAAATATTTATCTCTTTCTCTCTCATCTCAAGTACTCTTTCCTCCCTTCTAAACTCTCAAATGATTCTTTAAGCATCCCTATTATTGTTGCTCAATCAAATTATAACAATAAAACTAATTAATATTCAACTGAAATAAATTAACTTGTAACTTTATTTGGAATCCGTTGTTCGAGTAAATATCCATAATCATTTTTTTTTTACTTTTAATTAATTACTATTTGTCTCAATCGACATTTTAAAAAATAATCTTTAATTATATACAACATTGACCAATTTGGCCATGATGTTAGTTTCAGTAACCTAATGACATTCTAATGTGTTACATTAAATGTTTGTTGACACACGTATACGTTGCAATGCACATAAATGCCAAGTCGACCAGCTATTTAAATTTGATCATATATTTAAAGTTTTAATTGAGGGAACTTAACATATCTTTTTCTCAAACTTTCTCTACTTTTTTTTTCCTTCTTCTCATTTCTTTCATTTGTCACCCTTTGAAACCATAAATATATTACTATAGCCAATTCACTATTCTTTTTTGGTGTGGTTGGTGAAAAGCAATTGGAATATCAATTTTTTGACATTTTTAATTTAGTTAAACTCTTTTAAATGATATTATGATATGATAAAATAAAATAATAATTTTAATCGGATGTTAATATAAAGTTATTTTATTTTGATTATATATAATCCATTTAATCATGTTTTTATATGAATTTAATTGATTTTTATTGTGTGAGAAAACTTGTAGAGATGCATTCAATTTTAAATATATTGTTTTTATACTATTTTGTTATATCAATTTTAAAAAACATATATGTTCACAAATATATGAATGATGATGTACATTAGAAGTATGTATAAACTTTTCTTATATCAATGAGATATATCAAGTGAAAAAGAGTTTTAATATAAGAGATTTGACTGATTAAATTAGAATCATACAATTATATATTAATAATTATAATTAAAAGCTATTTAAATAATATATAATCACTTAAAAATAATTATATTATATTTTTTTTATTTTAATCTTTATCTTTTATAACTTAATGAATAACTAACTATCATTCTTTTTTTAGAGTATATAAATTACGAGTTAATTTTATTGTTATATATTTAATTGACTGTACTAATCGATGGAGTGTTTGAATTAACAATTGCTTAATGTTGTTGGATCAAAGTGAGAAGCGTGCTGTGGGTGATCTTTTGACTATGACTTATTTATTTAAATACTTTGACATGTTTGAAAGAGATTTAATAATTATGGTAATTAGGAAATTAAGCATATTTCTTTTGATGGTGTGAGAAAAGAAAAACTATCCAACGATATTTCTGTAACACATGAATACAGAGCTTACACGTCTGGGGTCTATTGGGAAACATATTGGTTGTCTACGTCCTACCAAAGTACCAATATATTATCCCATGGCACTAGGTGGAAATTCAACTTTGCACATAGTGCATTATTTTTTTATGAGTAATTATTCAAATATTTCATTAGCAATAGTCATATATACGTAGGTGTACAAATCCCGATTAATCGAGACAAAATATCTATTGTCATTGAATTGCATCTTTTAACTAATTTAATGCATCATTTTTTCTAAATGAAAATAAAATAAATTTAGTGTATCACACAATATTAAGTACCAGTACAAATAGTATAAAAGATAAATTAAAATATATTAATTTAAATAGGCCAGATTCATATTTATAAAAAATTTATTAAATTTTATAGGCTGACCTCTCTCTATATATATATTATGTATTAACATTGTTTATTTTTATTATTATTTATTAATATTTGTTATTTTAAATATATTAACTATGAATTTATTTTGTTTCTTTGTTTTTTTAGAAAGTTGTTGCAGACTTTCTAGCTATTAGTTTTTTTTTTTACAAATAAAGGTATAGTTTAGCTTATTTTAAAAAATATAAAATATATTATCTAAATGCTTTAATGTAAAATAGGTTTTTAATTGAACTTTCATGTCATATCAGACTTTAAAAAAGATCATATCAGACCGAAAAAAAGTATATGATAAATCATAAGTCAGACTCAAACTTAAAAAATTAATCGTATGTCAAACTTAGACCTTTCAAAGTCTGACATAATCTCACCTATTCTCACCTCTAAATGACATTTATGTGAAATATTTTTTATTTATTTTTATAAATGAAATGGTAAAAAAAATCACATACAATTTTGATTTTTGAGGTTTGAATCATAACAATATAAGCATTTGTTAAAATGGCTTTAATTAGTTTAATTTTGATGTATTTCTTTTGTTGAAATTTGTTAATCAATGTAAGCATTTAATAGATATACGGTGACAATCAATATCAACTATCGATTGTATAGTTATTAATTAGTAAAAATTACAACCATGCAATGAAAGGGAGATGATAAATGATAAATTTCATCATAATTAATTAACACAAATGGGAGGTCGTCTCATATTCAAACTCAAAATAAAACATTCAACCTAACAATATTGATATTTATCATTAAATTAACAATATAAAATTCATATATAGCCTTTTTCTCTTAATGTAATTTCATATTATCACTTATCCATTTTTGTCTCAAATAAAATAAAAATCTTCACACCCCAAAAAATTTAGTTAATCTTATTCAATTTCTTTTATTTTATATAGTAAAAATGCTTGCATTTTCTAAATTGTCCTTATAGAATAAAATAAATTTTAACAAGTAATACCTAGTTTAATTCAAGAGTATTTTAAAAATAATATTATTAAATAAGGTGGAATTTATTAATTTTATTTATATAACAATTCTTTATATTTTTGCTTATGTTTGAGATGTATGAGAATAAATTTCTCTTAATAGTCTATACGTAAGACTGTATTAAATATTGTGTGCGATTGTATTTTTAAGTAACAATAAATATTTGTCATTTAAAACAATAAATGTGAACATTTTCTGGATTTTCATATGTTTTATATTATTTGAAGCACATGATACAATAAATAAATATAAGTATCTCTCGCTATGAGATTTGA
This sequence comes from Cicer arietinum, assembly GCF_000331145.2. Taxonomy (NCBI): domain Eukaryota; kingdom Viridiplantae; phylum Streptophyta; class Magnoliopsida; order Fabales; family Fabaceae; genus Cicer; species Cicer arietinum. Next base: position 77,362,265 of record NC_021164.2, on the reverse strand, counting down.
ATCTTAATTTGCCACATAAAATCTATAGAGTTAAAAAACTTATGATTAATTATGTTGATGATTATATAAATAGTTCATTATGACAAATATCAAATGTTAATAACGATTGATTGATGTGATTGATTAATAGTATAATAATTTTTTTATACTTAAGATATAAAGAAATTAAATTGATTAAAATATTAAAGATATTTGTTTTTTAAATATATTGTGACTAATTAATGCTATATGATAAGTCTAAGTATCGCCTGGATGCACGTTGTTGCACAAACATATAGTATGTATTATCGTTTTCACGTTTCTTTCACCCTTAAATCACGTTTACTCTACTACTACATTTTCATAAATGTGTTCTTTCCATTGCAATGTGCCACTTGTAATTCATACACACACATACTTTGAATCAAATTTTCAATTATGTTTTGATATGACCGTCTGTTCCTTCTTTTGTGGGAAAAGAATAAGCAATAAAGCAAAAGGTTAGCTCCTTATGTGAAAAGAGATTCCTTGGATGTCCTATGTCAATAATTAGATAATCTCTTATTTATTATTTCCTTATTTGGATAACATCTTACGTAAGTAACTATGTATCATTGCAATTTCATTTCTAGTTGAAATGACTACTAAGCCCATTGCAACCGCAGATTAGGTTGTACTATTTCTTTGTTACTATAGTAATTTTCATAGGTAAATCTAGGTGTGTTTTTGGTTGGAAATAAATGATTAATCTTCTTAAGTACATACATGACTTTAAATGGCTAATCTCTCTAAATAGACACTCTTACATATTCGGTGGTTAGATGTTCTATTTAAAATGTCTACATATTGAAAGAACTTAATTATTTGCCAATTGTTTCATGGTTGTTTTAATAAATGTTCATTTTGACATATAGTAGTTTTTTAATTAGAATTAAAAGTTTTATATTAACTAATAAAAAAATATTAAACTTATGAGGTAAAAATAAATTGTTCATACTCATCATTAGCATTTTGAAATAAGATTTTACAGTAAAATGTTTTTGTACCAAATTAAGCCTTAAGTTATATATGATATACTATGATTTATTATTTTGAGTCAATTTACTAGGAAATTTTTAGTTACACATACTCATTGTCAAAGTATAAACGAACTACTATCATATTTATTACCTTGTTATATAAGATGATTTTTCAGCTAGTTTCAATATAGGCTGGTTGTGTCCGACAAAAAAAAAAAACTAAGAAAAAGATGATTAATTCAACGTAAATTTCAGTGAAATATATTGCCGAAAACATACTTTCCACAATATAGTTTACATCTTCTCAATAAAAAATTTCACGATATAATAATCGCCAAAATAATTTGCTAATTTTTTTGTAAACTAGGCTAGGATAGGCTTACTAACAACAAATTTGCAAAGGACAATCTGACCAAAAATAAAATTGGGAGAAATGTACTGCGCACCCCCCCACTTTTACCTGCCACCCCCCCATAAATTTTTATTGACCAATTTACCCTTTTTATTTTATATAAAATTTATCAGTAAATATATTACACTATTTTCTCACCCCCACATTCGAAAGTTTTTAAAAAAATTCTATTAATCGAAAGTTTCAAACTTTCGAAACGATCAGAGGTTAGATTTCATCACATTCGAACCTTTTGTGAAAAATACAAATTTTCGAAATGCAATTTTCACAAAAATCACAAAACATTCGAAACTTTGCTTAAGAATGAAAGATTCGAAACGTGCATTTCCTGAAAGTTTCGGAACTTTGCTTAAGGCTGAAAGCTCCGAGGCATGATTTTGGATTACACATTCGAAGCTTTGGTTAATGCTGAAACCTTCGAAACGTAAAACACATTTCGAAACATTGCTTGAAGCTGAAAGTTCCGAAAGTTTTTTTCCAGCAATTTCGAAAGTTTAGATCAATGCAAAAGTTTCGAAATTTTGATTTTTTTTTTTTAAAATTTATCATTATTTATATATTATTTTTTATATTTATTATTATTTATATTTATTACTATTTTTGAAAACAGGTATGAGTAGAGTTGAGGTTCCTGCCTCAAGAAATATAATAGATTCTACGGACAAATTCATTACCGATCAGGTATTAATATTACTGATAATCTATCACGGATAAATTTTTTATTATAACTATATATTTGAAGTTTTATTTGAAACATATTTTGTAGGTATTTCCTTCACGAGAATCTGTGTTTGAATGGGCAAAAACCATTGGAAGAGAAAATGGAATTTTAATTGTCATCATTCGTTCAGATAAAGCAACCGGAAAGAGGGGAAGAAAAGAAAAATTGATTTTGGGATGCGAAAGAGGTGGAAGATATAAATCAAAATCAAAATCAACAGTAACTTGTTCTCATAAGGAAAATTGTCCGTTTACTCTCAGATGTATACCCTTAAGTGTCGGTGAAGGATGGAAAATTAGTGTTCGTTGTGGAACACATAATCATGATCTACTTGATACTGTAACTGGTCATTCTTATTTGGGGCGTTTAAATGAAGAAGAGAGGAAATTTGTCAATGACATGACAAAGTATAAGCTTGCCCCCAGATTCATCCTAAATGCTTTGAAAGAGAGAAATAAAGCTAATCTGACAATTCCAAGTCAAATATATAAAGCAAGGAGTACTTATCGATCATCGTTGAGAGGTCCGTATACAGAAATGCAGCATCTGTTGAAGTTAATACAACAAGAAAATTATGTGTATTGGACAAGAAGACGGGAGAATTCTGATGTTTTGAGAGATATATTTTGGACACATACTGATTGTATAAAGTTGTTAAACACGTTTCATTTTGTTTTGATATGTGATAGCACATACAAAACAAACA
>NC_021164.2:77312393-77356166 GCF_000331145.2 Cicer arietinum | reverse complement strand
AAAAAAAACCCAAATAATATTTCGAAAGTTTCACTGGGAAACCAAACTTTCGAAACCCAGATTTTCGAATGTTTCCATCAAGCTCAAACTTTCGAAGCCCAGTTTTTCGAATCTTTCAGAAATGTTCGAACCTTTTACATTTCGAATATTTCACCTTCAAGGAAACCTTCGAAACTTCTGAACTTCGAATGTTTCAAGTTCAAAGAAAGGTTCGAATGGTTGAACATTTCTGGAAAAAGAAGGGCTTCGAAAGTTTAGGATTCAACGAAAGGTTCGAATGTTTAGACAAATCTGGAAAACGCAACGCTTCGAAAGTTTAACATTCATCGAAATGTTCGAAGGTTTTGGAAAATTCTGGAAAAATACAGCTTCGAAAGTTTAACATTCAACGAAATATTCGAAGGTTTTGGAAAAATCTGGAAAAACAAAGCTTCGAATGTTTAACATTCAAGGAAAGGTTCGAGAAATACTTACTTTTTCACTTCGAATGTGTCAAAGGTTCGAATATTGTAATGGGTGGGTGAATCGGATGTTTCAGAGTTTCGAACAAATGGGGAAAAAAAGGAAAGTTATTTTTTTTGTAGGATTTTATAGTTAACATTAAGGGTAATATGGTCTTTTACATATAGTTGGGGGGGTGGCAGGTAAAAGTGGGGGGGTGCGCAGTACAATTCTCTAAAATTGGGCCTCTTAAGCCCGTTATAAAAATAAATAAAACTAATACCTAAGCCCGGAGAATACTCGCTCCATAATGTTTTCACATTGTTTTGCCTCATCTAAAGAAGCGTTACACTTTTGTAATATTTGCAGTGGAAAGAAAGTTGAAATTTTTTAGAATTACAGTTGTTAGCCTTGATGTGTATATATATAAAGTGTGATAAAAATTACATATCTTATTTATAAGAATGGTTGATCTTATAATCTAAAAGCTCAAAATGGAAATGGATAATAAGATTAGAGAGAACTGGAATATGGTAAAGAGCATTCACTGAAATTTCTGGACTAATATTTTGCTCCATACAAATACAAAATATTTGAAATAGAATTTTATTTTCTAAAATTCCAGTTTAGAAATTATCATACTAAAAATTTCAAATTTTTAGTATGCAAAAATAAAATTGAGAATTTTTTTGCATTTTTAAAATTTCTGGTATGTAAAACAAAATGAGAAAAAAAATATATTGAAAATTTTAGAAACTCAAAATTTTGTATATATAAATAAATACTGAGAAAAATTTTATAAACAAAATTTTTGGTATGGAAAAAAATTTATAAATGTAGAGTAAAAAAACAGGCTAATTTTGTTTAAATTTTCTTATATTTTCCACAAAAATATTTCAAAAGTACATACAGAAAATGGTAAAATGTAAAAGTAGAAATTAAGACAATTCTCTTTTATTTTGTTACCGTTACTTTCGCTTCTTTGTTTTTCTTTTTAGTTTATGATCCGTTGGCCATGCCAATTTCATTGATCGTTTTTGTTATGGAGTACTTATTACCTACACCTACCAACTTAATTAACACAAACAGGAATATATTTATTTGATAAAAACAAATAAAGAATACAATTTAAATAGGAAAATTTGGTCAATTCATATGTTAAGAAAACTTGGGTAAATTTTTAACTCTCAATTCTTTTTTGCGAAACACAATTAAATAATCATTTTTTAAAATATAAATATGTTTTTTTTTTTTTTTTTTATAATAAACTATGTTATTTCAAACATGATATATCCTTAACCTTAATTCTCATTTTTTTTTTAATTTAAAAAATCTCAAATATCGGCAAATTTAATTATGCAACATCTTGAGTCCCAAATTCTAAATCTTAAATTTTCAATTGCCATATTAGAATTAATTGGCAGGGGATGGTGTGTAGATTTGCTAAGCATGCTATTATTGCTTCTGCTTATATAGCATAGTTTTTGAAGGTTACAAGGGTGCATTAGTTTGACCAAAAGTAAAAATTTCATAGTAGTAAATAATTACATATGTCATAGGGATTATGATGGGTGGTTTAGAGCATCTAATTTGAAGTTATAGCGGCTTTTAGCAATTCAAGTTTAATGAAGAAAAATCAAATAATATTGTATATCTTAGATTTCTCATATTTATCGGGAAGCATATTAAGGTTGATTTTTTAGTTGATTTATGATGCAACTTAAATTTTCATTTTAAATGTTTGATGACGAATCTGAACATCATCTATTTATATTGATTGATTTTGTTAGTTGTTAAGATTGCTCCTCTTTATTTAATTTCTTTGTAATTTTTTATTTGGGGCTTTTGTCCTAAAAAAATATTATTCAATATTTCATTTTTTTAAAATGACACCATTTAATCTTTTCCAAGCTCAAATAATGAAGTGTAGATTATTTAGTTTTTGACTAAAAAAATGAAGATCATTTTCAACAAAAGCCATTTTAAATTGTGAGCCATACTTGGCGAGTTTAATTCTTCAATGACTTTTATAACGGTAGGTTATGAACTCACGTGCTATTTACAATTTAAGTAACTACTTATGATCTCCTTATTTTCTTAAGTTATTTTGAATTAGGTAGATAATTAAGGTGGGAATAAATTCAATAGTTGTTGTGAATGTAACGTTTCTCCAAATTGACGCGTGTCCTTGGCATAAAGAAACTTAAATATAAAATATTGTTTGTTATATTGGGGAAAAAGTTATTAAAAAAAAAAAAAACAAAACATATTTTTTTTAAATACACAAACAAACATAAAGTCGCATTAAGACAATAAAATAAAAATAAAATACACAAAATAAAATTAAATATGTGCGAAGAAACACTCATTTATATACAATATAATATAAAAAAATGAGTTAGATGAGTGATTTTGAATTAAAAAATAATTTTAAATCATTCTTTTTTTGATGAAGAGAAAAAAAGCCGATCAAAAAGAGACGTTAGGTCTAAGGTCGTTAAACTCTCGAGATAACTTTTAAACTTTTACACATTTATGATTTTAGATCGTAAAAATGAGTTGACTCGCAGGTAAACTCTATTTTTTATAAACTCTTATGAGTTTAAAAAAAATCTAATAAAATTAGTTTGATAAATTTACAAATTTGCGATTTTACATCAGTTAATCTTAAAATTATAAAGTTTGATAAATATTAATCAACGTCTGATTTAATTATGTTATGTTGGTTTATTATTTTAATAATATTATATTACTTATATATGTCTTATATGTTATTTTAATATAGTGAAATTTATGTAAACTAGGCGACATTCAATGACGACCCTAATATATAAAATAAACCTTGATAAAAAAGTGTAAATATTGATTTAGTTCTTAAAATTGTAAAGCTCTAATGACAATAAACCATTCATCGCAACATAAATTAACTTGTTGGAGGGAGCTTTAAAAAGAAAGGGTCAATCAATCATCACTTCTAGCTCCCTTGTAAAAAAATAAAACAAATAATTATAACGTTAAAAACTACTATCAATCAAAGAGCAACTAAGCAGAGTATTTATCAAATGTGTAATTCATTTAAATCTAGAGTTTGTTGCAACAAATATTCCACCCTGGCTTCGACCCTCTGAAAACCTATAATTAGTTTTTATGTTGCGAAGTAAAGAAATTGGATGGTGATATAAATACTTCTCTTCGTGTCATGCAGCAGAAGCACATGTGCTTGTGCACGTTAGAGGTACATCCGTAAAGTCCTTTGGCTCTCGTGATTCTATTCTTAGCTGTGATGGGGTCCATTCTATTTTCCTATGAAATGATAGTTATGTATGTACCTAGTGTTTGGCTTTATCAGTTAATAATTTGCAAAAATATATCCCACTATTAATATTATTAGCCTCAACATTACCATAGCTTACCTTAATTGGAATTAAGTGTATATATCAATTACATTTTATTGAAATTTTAAAATGTAATTTTCATCAAAATTGCATCAATTTATTGTAATTTTGACATTCTCGTCGCAAATTTAAATATGTATTAAAAATATTATTGTTGTTTATGATGTAATTGATTAATTTAATTAAGGTGTATAAGTTAGTGAACGGTAGGTAGGTATTAGAATATGTATTAGTGGTTGATTTAGTTAGATATAAAGAAAGCATTATCAAATTACGAATTAGCAAATGTTGGATAATGAAAGAGAGGTATAATTTAATAATAAGTTAGTTGGTGCTAACTTGTGTTTTTGAGTTTCTAAAAAAAGCAAATCAAATAGAGAAGTAGGTGAATAGTTTGTAGGTTGTTTTTACTATAAATTTAGGGAAAGCTATAACCGTGGCTTTGAATGATGTTTGGTGAATAATAGAAAGTAGTTGGTACTGTGGCAATTGCAATGTCTCTTCAGCTTTTGTTTTGTTGGAATGCAAAAGTAACGTGGGCTACATGTGCTTATAACCAGAGGGCTATACTATAGCTAAGGTTGTTGCATTGCATTTTTTATTTTATTTTATTTTATTTCTACCACGGTTAATTAGCTAACAATTACTGTTCCGTGGAGGGTATGTGTGGTAGGGTCACATACTCACTTACATTTGTTATATATATAGTTACTAATATACCAACCAATCTCGTTCACAGAACATGGGTACCTTCTTTTTAACACTGTGATAAACCAACATAATGGGCCAGTCCAGCTTCAGATTTCACATTTACTCAAAACTCTCGTAACACATTCTAGTTCCATTTCCACACTTGAAAATTGAAACGACCATATAATATGATCATAAGATATAATTTAGACAAAATATAATAATTAAAATTAGGAAAATTAATAGACATTATAAGACAAATTAATAATATATATAAAAAACAATGCAGCCGCATAAGCTAGGTTGGAGTAGATATATGAATATTGACCTTAGAAGATGGGCGTGAGTAGTATTCTGAATCCTCCAAAATTAATATCTAACTATATGGCTATTGTAGATATATAGATAGAACGAGGACCACACTTACACCGTTGTAGCAAATCAATCCTCTCATCCCTTCTGCATTCTAAATGGAATTTATTGCATGTGCATAAATAAATTCTAAGTTAAATTAATCTGTTAAACTAAAAAGAAATATAATTTCTTGTAGATTTGTATAATTATAAAGTGTGATATTAATGATTGAGATTGTAAAAATAATACATACTTCATTATATATTATTGGAGAATATCTTTAATAGCTTGTTAGTTTTTTTTATAGTTAATGTTTCTAACTAATTCTATTAGAATTCTACTAATTCAGTTATAATTTTGTTATTGTTCTAACTTCTAACCATCAAACAGTTCTCTTTGTGCAATATATATTATAAGGATTACGTTAAAGAATATTAAACTAGAAAGTTTTCGTGAAAAATAATAAAATTTAAACTTTTAAAAAATAGAAAAAACAATTTTAAATATGTTTTTGATAAAAAAAAGTTATTTAAATGTTTAACAAATGTTTTTTAAAATTCGTTATCATTTCTCATGTTATAATATATAAACGATGTGATGTTGTTTAAATTTAAAACAATGAATTTTTAATCACATGTTATAAAACAAAATAAACTTTTTAAACAATTCTCCTAGAGGAGAGAAACTCTTGAATTAATTATCGTTGATATTGAGATAAATGACTAACGGTACAAATATAATATAAATATCTAATCTGAATAACATAAATTTAAAGAATGTAAACAAAAAATTGTATTAAACTTAAAAGAATTATAAAAGTGTTTTTCTTTAAATTTTACGTTGAAGAATTTAAAGGTGGTCCATCGGTAGCTATACTCGGTGCCTGCAACAATATAAATCCCAAGAAGGAATAAACTATGAGAATTCCGTACGCCAATATATAGATAAATAGTTATATTTGTATGAAGCATAGTATATAGTGTATATCAAAATTACCAAAAAGATATAAAGAATGGCATTTGAGATCATCGTGGTTGCTGCAATCTTTTGGGCACGTTGCTGGTGTTACAAAGACTACACTAGTATATTGTAATTTTTAATGTAAAAGAAAAATATGAAATTGAAATAAGGACACCACGAATATATGTATGACGAGTACAGTAATTGTCCTCTATATAATATCCTAGACTTATACTCCCTCTCTCCCTCAGTTCCTAAATATAAGAAGAAAACTTAAAAAACATCGGTACCAACTAAGTTATTTATTTATTATTATTATTATTATTTAATATTTTTATTGATATATTCTATATTGAACAGTGTGAGATATTAAGTATACAAAGTAATATTTAAAAGACAAATTTAAACCATGATAAAAATCATTTAAACAATAAATTTATTATAAAAGTCATATTTCTTTTTTTTTTTATAAATGAGATAAAAAAATCTCCAAATATTTTCTTATAGTTAGAATTAGAACGGATATTATTATTTGATCCCTTATTTTAGAGTACTATGTTAAATCAAGAAGACCGAAGAAGACCAAATTGTAGCGCTGCCTTTTAAGAAAAAGATAAAGAAGTGACTATAGCGGTGGTGAATGTGATTGATAGTGGTCTCGAATCTGGAAGGGGTAGTAGGGTTGGAGGAGGAATTTGTTTCAAGGGGAGCTAGGAGGAGTTACTTCAAGAGTGTGTCTTTTTTGGGTAATGGTTTTTTGCAGGGAAACTTGATGAATATATGACAATGAATCCAATGAAGATTATATAGTCAAAGACACGTATAATATGCCCGTGGCAAATCAAGGTAATCCGTCATATCCTTTTGGCGAGTTCGTGTGGCATAAGGTTGCACTACTGAAGGTATCAATTTCCTTATGAAAGACTTTTCAATGAGAAATTGCTCACAAAGTCAAATTTAGTTTGGTGTGGTGTATTATCTACATAGGCTCATATGTGTATTAGTGGACGTGGTACTGTAGAATCGTCCTAACATTTATTTGTAAATTGTCCCATTTTTAGAAAAATGTAGGCAATGGGTTTGAACTAGTTTGGGGTTTATCCAATGTATCATTTCTTAATCAAATTACCACTTATGTTTATTTTTTCTCTAGCTTATTCAGTAGGGGTAAAAGATTTCAAAATTGTTTGATTGCAATGTGGTTAGCTTGTGTTTAGAGTATTTGATGTGCCAATAATCATTGTATTTTCAAATAACAAAAACGTGTATTGAATATTTTGATAGATCGTATCAAATTGTTGTCTTGGTCGTGACTCCAATACAATATCAAATATTTTTCATGTAAATATGTACCAATTGCAGATCAATCCTCATGATTGTTCAGTGTGAGATATTAAGTATACAAAGTAATATTTAAAAGACAAATTTAAACCATGATAAAAATCATTTAAACAATAAATTTATTATAAAAGTCATATTTCTTTTTTTTTTTATAAATGAGATAAAAAAATCTCCAAATATTTTCTTATAGTTAGAATTAGAACGGATATTATTATTTGATCCCTTATTTTAGAGTACTATGTTAAATCAAGAAGACCGAAGAAGACCAAATTGTAGCGCTGCCTTTTAAGAAAAAGATAAAGAAGTGACTATAGCGGTGGTGAATGTGATTGATAGTGGTCTCGAATCTGGAAGGGGTAGTAGGGTTGGAGGAGGAATTTGTTTCAAGGGGAGCTAGGAGGAGTTACTTCAAGAGTGTGTCTTTTTTGGGTAATGGTTTTTTGCAGGGAAACTTGATGAATATATGACAATGAATCCAATGAAGATTATATAGTCAAAGACACGTATAATATGCCCGTGGCAAATCAAGGTAATCCGTCATATCCTTTTGGCGAGTTCGTGTGGCATAAGGTTGCACTACTGAAGGTATCAATTTCCTTATGAAAGACTTTTCAATGAGAAATTGCTCACAAAGTCAAATTTAGTTTGGTGTGGTGTATTATCTACATAGGCTCATATGTGTATTAGTGGACGTGGTACTGTAGAATCGTCCTAACATTTATTTGTAAATTGTCCCATTTTTAGAAAAATGTAGGCAATGGGTTTGAACTAGTTTGGGGTTTATCCAATGTATCATTTCTTAATCAAATTACCACTTATGTTTATTTTTTCTCTAGCTTATTCAGTAGGGGTAAAAGATTTCAAAATTGTTTGATTGCAATGTGGTTAGCTTGTGTTTAGAGTATTTGATGTGCCAATAATCATTGTATTTTCAAATAACAAAAACGTGTATTGAATATTTTGATAGATCGTATCAAATTGTTGTCTTGGTCGTGACTCCAATACAATATCAAATATTTTTCATGTAAATATGTACCAATTGCAGATCAATCCTCATGATTGTTTAAGAGTTTTTAATTAAGAATAATTTTTATTCGTATTTAATTGAGATATATGAGAGTGTGGTTCTCATTTTACTTTTGGGTGGTGGGGTTTTGGACCTCTCTTTAGTAATTAATCTTTGTTCTTAGTTTTCTAATTTGGGTAGTATGAATAACTTAACATATTTTAGCTTTTTCAAAAAAGATAAATGTTTCTAGTAGTGGGAAAGAGAGAATGATGCATGTGAATAATGCATTCATCTAGTTATCGTTGTGATAAGAAAAATATTCATGGACACCTCTATATTTGATGAACACTTAAAGAAATAGTCATTTAATATATATAATCTGTTGATAAAGTGATATGAAAAAAAATTTAAATATTGGATGAAAATAAAGAGCTTTACAAATATAAGTGCATAATCGAACCCAACAATAATCTAGATGAAATGTGCACTATGTTGTTGTAGTCACGCACACCTCAACTCAATAATTCCTTGTACCCTGCACTGCACGCCAATTAATTTCGGGTACTTCCTTTTTGCAATTCCAGTTTTATTATCTGATCGGTTTTATAATCTTGTTAATAGATTATTATTCAAAAAGAAATTGTGATGGGAAATGAAGTTTTGTTCATAGAAGTATGAACCATGTACAAATTAGCAAGACCTATAAGTGGTTTGTTTGTTCCGATAAAAAAGAAATTGGTTTGTTTCTTTGTGTTTTAGTTTCTCAAATTTTTAATTTTTTAAAACATATTATTAGAATGTTACAAATGATATGTGATAATTTTAAAGTGTTAATATAATTAAAATGTTAATTTTATTATATAATATTTTTTAATAATAAAGAGATTGAATAGAGAGAATATGATAAATTTAAAATATATTAATTATCAATATAAAATAATTTATAATCAGATTTAATAAAAATCTACTTTTTATTTTATTTTATTTATTTTATCTTATCACTACTTTTGTAAGTGCAGTTTTAAACTAGGAGTGTGATATGAAATCATGATAATCTCTTAATCAAAAAGATGTCAATGTGACATGTTAACCAACCTCTACATTTCACAATTGGAATAATTGGTTTGTTTTGTTAGATTGTTTTCTTTGTCTGTTACTATATCATCATCCACCAATCTAAAAAGGTGAGTTCTTTGATAAGCATGAGAAAAAGTGGGCATAACCTATAAGATAAAATTATCTCAAATTTTAAATTACATAATAAACAATTTTTTGATTAGTTGTTGAATATTAAACGTAACAAAAGACTACAATATGTGAGTTGTCACCATCTAAGAATTTAAAAAAAATTAAAGGTAAAAGAAAGAAGGTTTTTTCGAGATAAATGTTCATATATATCTTTAGGGTATTTATTAGTTTATTAAAGATAAAATTTTGTATTAAAAGTTATATATTTGTCTTTTTTAAAATTATGTGTTCCAATTTTAAAATATATTTATTATTTATAAAATCTTTAATGTGTATTCTTAAGATATGCCTCAGCATTACTTTTTTGAAGTAAAACGAGGGAGGTTTGGTTTCTATCTATTTTAGTTTTCATTTATAATTATCAAAAGATGAGATGATTTTTTTTATAGTGGTTTTAATTTGAAGATTTGCAAATCTCTTAGCTCATAAATGTATAATTGCATTTTAGGTGATGATAATGGCAGTGTGATTATTGATTAGAGAAGGAAAGGTAGCAAACGAGTTGTGTGTTCCAAGGGTTTGAACAAGAAAGCTGAAAATTGTGTCAAATGGCTGAATAATAGGAGACAAGGCAAATTCTGTTCCTTTGAAATTGAACCTATACTGCCCTATGAGAGAAAAGGAATACTATGCTGCTCAAAAGCCAATGGGGCACGTAGTACGGACACTATTGACTTTTAAATATTTCTACTCCCTTAGTACAATATACGATAAATAAAAAATGTTTAATTTTTTCTATCTTAAATTATTTATTATATTAATTTGGATGAGATGATTAGATAAAGCATTTATTATGATACGGAGGGAGTACAGTTTGTGAAAAAGTTTGGGGTGGGTACCTAAATTGCTTGGGTTGGTTTGGTACCCATTGATTCACCGTTTCCTTACATCTTTATTGCAAAAAATGGATTTTGTTAAACGAAACATTGGAAATTGCGGGGATGCTTCGTTTTCTACCTTAATTCATTTTTACAAATATCATGTAACTAATAGAAGTTGTTAAATTAAAATGATTTAGATAAATAAAAATGAATTAGAGAGAAAGGGGGACCAAGATGTTGTTTGAAATAGCAACAAGGGGGAGGGAGGGGGGGGTGTAAAACGAAAATAGGTTGGGTCCCTTAGATGTCCTTGAGGCACTAAAAAAAAGTCCTAGGGTCTGTAATTTGTCCCTACAACCCCACATGACTCTGTTTCTCTCTATCTACCACTTTACTATTCTGCCTAAGCCAACCTCTAACCTCTTATGATGATAAATAAATACCCACCACCTTCTCTTTTCACCTTCACAAAATCAATAAAACTTTCTCTCACTCAATGGCTTTAAGAAAATCAACTAAACTTCCTCAAACACCACTAATTAAACAAATCCTTAAAAGATGTTCGAGTTTAGGGAAGAAACATGGCCTTCGTTTGGATGTTCCTAAGGGTCATTTTGTTGTGTATGTTGGTGAAAATAGAAGCAGGTACATTGTTCCAATTTCTTTCTTAAGTCGACCAGAGTTTCAAAACCTTCTCCATAAAGCTGAAGAAGAGTTTGGTTTTGATCATGATATGGGTCTCACTATTCCATGTGACCAACATGTTTTTGAGTCTCTTACATCCATGCTCAGATGAAAACATATTCACTTTATTCATCCTTACAAATTATCTTTGTAATGTGATGGAACTATTTTTAGATTTTTTCTATTTTCTTTTTTTTTTAGGGAGAAAGATGAAGAAAAAAAAATAGATGAAGCTGCTTCATTGCTTCTCTTACTTTATATTTTTCTCCCTTTCTATATTTATATATATATATATATATATATTAATTCATGTATGTATGATGAGGTAACTATTTTAGAGAGACTCCAACCTCAAGAAATTTCCCCACGAAATAATTAATGTTGTGGGTTTAGAATATTGTAAATCTAGTGGAAATTAAGGAGTATGTTTTTCCGATGAAGCAAATGTACCTGTTTGAGGAACTAATTTAAAAGGATATATATTATTTCTTTTTGTTTTGTGGTCTATACATATTAAGATTTAGTGACAATTAAATGTCCTATAAATGTCAATAATATAACCTTTTAATCTTTATTAAAAAAAATATACAATCTTCTAATCCCGTAAAAAATTCTATAAATCTTGGTATTGTGATCTACGATGTGATGTTTTAACCCACATATATTAAGAATACGAATATTAATTGCTAATAGTCTTTTAATTTTAATCGCGAAACATAAATAAAGAGACGTATAACAAATACATCCAGGGTAATAGTCTCTTGATTTTTTATTTTAATCGTGAAACATAAATTAAAAGACGTATAACAAATACATGATGGATTATGATCTTTCTTAAACCGATATTTCTATTGAGATACTTTTTAGATGGAAAAAAAAAAAACTATATGTTTTATCTGTGACAACCGAGTACTAGAGACATATACAACAATTAAGTTAGAACTTTTGAGGCTTTCTTAAAAATTTTGTTGCGACTAATTCAATCAATTGTTATAATATTTAATATTATTGTAAATTCAATACAAATTTTTAAGATCACACGCATAGAATAATTAATTGGAAAAATGATATTTTAATTAAATTATATTAAATAAAAATATAGAGAAAATTAAATTTGTAGTATAAAGATAAATTAACCTATTAAAAAAGTATAATATGTAATAGAAATAAAATAAGATACATTTTCTTAAGTGTTTCTTGTATTATTCTTAATTTAAATATATGTATAATTTTCGATATTTGATTTCTTTAAATCCATATATTTTATTAAAATTTGTTATAAAAAGAAAAAATGTCTTATCAATATTGTGAATCTAGTGAAAGAGATTAAACTATTACAACATAACAAATTTTAAATTTGAATTCTCATTGTCAAAGATGTCTATATTTACTGTCAAAAATATATCAAATAAAATTATTTCAACAAAGAAATCTATAAAAAAAATTGTACTTTCTATATTAAAAATATTACGAAAAACAAATAAAGAAAAATCACCTAAATTTTATTGTGTATAATATTGATTAGAAAAATATGATATTCAAATCTTTACTTTAGAAGTCATAATCACACTCCCAACAATGAAGAGGATAAAAATTACGATATCAACTCAATGTAAAAATATGTAAAAATTTTGAGTCTAGTGACAATGTACGGAAAGCGTAAAACGTTACACACATGTTTTCAAGTGTAAATCTCATCATGCTTATGGTTATAAAAATATTTCAGAAAATAGTATAATAAGCATTTAATTTATATTTTTTATATTGTCAGTCAATTGAGAAATAATATTTTGTATATTATGAATAACTTAACTTTTCAAAGATAATTATATTTTTCATGAACAAATTAATAAGATATTTGTGATGTCACACATATTCGCAATTTGTTTTTATTAATATTGAAGGTTGAACGAGATTAATATTAGTTTGAATTGAAATGGTTTAATATAATTAGTTGATATTTGAACAATCTAATTAGGATGGACAAACTAATTAATAACTTACATCGACCAAGTTCAATTCAAACTAATATTTGATTATGGGGTAATCAACTGGTAAAAGGCTACAATAGGTATAATAAAAAGACAATTTGGGATTGTGACCTCAAATGAGATAGAAGACGGTATCTAAGAGTTTCAATCCAAGTACTTAAATTGTTATATGATGGAAAAAGTATCAGGTGAGGCTGGTTCTGGAAATATTGTCATACCAAAAGATCATCTCCAAAAACATCCCCAACATATATAGCTAATAAGAATAAGATATGTCTCACATTTCAAGCCACTAAAACTTTTTTTGCTACACCACCCAGCCACTAAAAGATTGAAAGGCTAATTGGTGTTGGAAACTATAAGTGGCAGTAAAAATAGTGTTAAAATTTTATAAACTAATAAATGTATTTATAAAATTATAACAAGTATTTGTTATTTATAAATGAGGCTAAATACATTAAGTCATCGAAAGTTGAGAAGTGAAATCTCCACATCATACATCAACAGCAAATATAAAATAGGAGTGGTAATATACAATTGGCAAACAAGAGTGGAAACAATAGGTAAACATGGATCAGAAAGCAATTATAATCGATGAATCAAATCAGCTGTACCAATCCTCTTCTAGGAAAGGTTGTCTTGTATCCAACAGTTATAGGCATTAAAAATTAAATTGTAATTTAAAGACATATAGTTAGACAATGAATGGAAATCAAATTACAAGAAAATTCTGAAATAAAAAGAACATCACATAGGTAAATTTAGAATTAAAGAATATAGTTCCTTTCATCAATCCTACTTCAATTGATTTTCTTTTTGATTTACCACCAACTCCTATAGAGAATGCTCCTACCCCTAGCTTTTTACCATAACTCCCATTTTAAAAATCTGTCACTCCTTCTCCTTCACCCATTACCACTACACCACACCCAATTCTGATCAGAAAGTCTACCCGACAAGTTAAACCTCCATCATATCTTAAGGACTTTCATTGTGAACTTTTGGCCGGTAAGAATCCTAATCTGCATGTTTCCCATTTGTACGGTTCAGGTATTCTCTATCCTCTTTCTCAATTTATTTCCTATGATAATTTATCTTCTTCTCATAGATCTTGCATCTTAAATATTTCAACGGTTAAGGAACCATCTAGCTATACAAATGCTATTAAAGATAAAAATTGGAGGCAAGCTATTCAAAATGAGTTGGATGCTCTTGCTCATAACAAAACTTGGGAATTAACTACCTTACCTCCAAATAAATCTGTTATAGGTTGTAAATGGATTTTTAAACTCAAGTTTCACGTTGATGGTCCTATTGAGCGTTATAAAATATGTCTCGTGGCTAAGGGTTTCAGTTAAACCGAATGACTTGATTATCTATAAACTTTTAGTCCGGTCTTAAAAATGACTACTTTTCACTTACTTTTATCTATTGTCGCTTCTAAAAATTGGATGTTATTTCAATTAGATATTAACACATCATTTTTACATGGTGATCTAGTTGAAGATGTTTATATGAAACTACCTATCGGTCTTTCCGTTTCTAATAGAAATCTGGTTTGTAAACTTAAAAAGTCACTTTATGGATTGACATGGTCAACAACAAATATAAAACATGATTAACATGGTCAACAACGATAATATAAAAAGAAGAAGCAAAACCACATTCAACTAACATATGTGCATATTTACTCGTTTCATGTGGTGAAAAACAGATAGTCGCAACCCAAATCGGACTTCAAAGCAGTGCACAATGTCTTTTAAAATAGCCATGATATGAGGGTCATTCCTATGACCTTGATCATATTAAAATGAGAGAGTGAATGTGTTTCAAAAGTAATTTTTTACATACGAAGATCACAGGCCAACAAGATGCCACACTTGAGTGTCCACATCTCAACGAATATAGAACTATTAGATTCGACCTTGCAATAGAAACATGTAATGAAGCAGCTATTGTGATCTTGAATTAATTTGCCGCAAGCAGAAGCACCATTACTAGTAGAAAGAGCATCATCAATATTCACCAAAAAGAGGTTTTGACCAAAATGAAGAGTGACGAAGATTAATGTTGCTCAAACATTGTTGGTGGAGACAAGTATGGATGAACTCCACTTGATTAATAATCTGATACCAAAAGTCTCTTTTAAGATATTGAATTCAGAAAAAATCAAAAAGTTACGATCTTTTCAGAAGATACTACTACACAAAATATGAGGGATTGCAAGGGGCCAAACCAATATCAAAGATAATCCAAAATGCTGGTTTTAAAAAATAAATAAAATAAAACATCTCTCATGAGAATGATTGGTCACGAGTAAAGAAGCTTAATTTATTAAAAAGTTGAACTTTGCTAGAATTAGAAGTTGATTTGTCAACATTAATTCACTGTCCATTGACAAATCAAGGAATGAACTTTATAAAAAAAATTGAAAAGCTAAAAATACAATTAATAATTTATATTGTATTAAAATTCGTAGATTATCAAAATCTCAGCCATTACTTAGTTTTTCAATTTACGGTTATAATTACGTATTTTTTGTTAACAATTATCAAATATAAGTAAAAAAAATAAAAAAATAATATATTTTATTTAAAATTCAAACCTGATATATCACATATTCAACCATTCAATTTACTTAAATTTCATTAATAGATGACCTTTTAAACTTTTTTCTTTTGTTATAGTATTTATTTATCTAAAATTGGAAGGTACCAAAGTTAAGCACGGAAACCATACGAAAGATTAGAATTTAAAGAATGGGTCACTTAAAGTATAGGACCACATGCACATCACCCTCATACCTTCATATGATTTGCATTGGACAATATAACTATTACTATCTGTAACTTAACAAATAAACGTCGTTTTCTTATCATATATATATGTAAGTGATCTTCATTCTGGATTTAAATCGCTGCTAGTGGGGGTCCCCAATATGTGTATCAATCCTGGCCAGAATATATTAATTGTTTGTTTCATGAGAGGTTTTCATTAAAACCATCTTTTTTTTACTTTGACATTATTGGTCATTGTTTGATTCAATAAGCCTTGTTATTTTTGGTTGATTAATACATATTCTGCATTACATGTCGATAATCCATTCCCCAACCGGTACCCAAAAAAAATAAGCAATCAAGTGGGTTGATGCACCTTGAAATATTAATAATAATAATAATAATTTGGTTGGGGATCAAAGAATGGCCTAGTGACCGTGAAATGAAGGAAAATATATACTACATATCTCTCAACAATATAAGACAATTTCCTATGTCGATAAATATATTGTATTTGTATTACTATTTCATTCTTTTTTTATTTAAAAATTATTTATTTATTTAAATTGCTAAAGTACATTATAAATAGCACAAATTTAATGTCATTAAAAATATTTACTTACTTAACTCACCTAACTTTTTAGCATTGGATTGGGATTTTAAACTTGTCAACCAATTTTGACCTACCTTGTTGAACCCTCGTTTAAAAGAAATTCAAGTTTTCTCAAAATAAGTTTTATCATCAACTATTAGTTTTAATATTTTTAACAAGAAATACTTATGAAAGAAAATTATAAATTATTTTGTATTGGCTATATATTTTAGAACAAATTTTGTTTTTGTTTTTATATAAATATTCTTAAATTTTTTATATTTAAATGCCTAAAAATGGATAAATAAGTTAAATATCAACTAAATATTGTATAATAATGTTAGTATTTGTTACGATCTCAAACCATATTTTTGAAGTATTGTTTGATTTAGGTTGTGTATAAGACTTTACAGATTTATCCTTAATAAAAATTATATCAGTGGATAGAGGAGTAGGGATATTGTTTTACAAACTACTCTTAACTTTGATTTATAAGTAATGTGAAATTTTTTAGTGTATCGCAACAATATTCCCCTTTGATTTCCTCGTGCATGACTTAGACCCTCGTTATCCATATATGGTGCCACTGATCAGTGATGGACCTAAGGTGGTGGTAGGAGGAACAAAGTACGATTGTAGAAGGTACATCTTCTCTTAGATGGAAGTGATATATTTACAAACACTTTGAAACTCAAGTTAAGGTTCGAGTTAGTAAAGTGGTAGGTGTTAGAATTGCATAGCTTATTTGGTCGGTGTTGCTTTTTTTATAGACGAAAATAGGTCAAATCTTTTAGTATTCAATAAGAGAATCTTGACGTCTTTCTCATGATTAACATTAATGTATATTTTGTTTGTTACAAAACAACAATACAATATGATCTTATTGAGAGAAAGCGTGCATCTTAAGTTTAGTGGACTCAATATTATGACGAGTTAAGTTGGAGTCTAAGCCTATTCTTGATTGGTAGTGAAAGAAAGAAAATATAATTAATTTTTATCATTTTTGGTTTACAGTCTTTGGATTTATTTCACACAATAACTTTATAATCCTACCTCAATAGTTTATGTTTGTTTTGCTTGGTTTCACGATCGTGAGAAATAAAAGTAATACTGACATATAATAATAATTTTGATATATTTTGATTATAATAATTAAAATTAATTCTAATTCTAGACTTTTTCTAATTTAAAATTAGATATATATATATATATATATATAACTTTTAATTCAAAACATAATAAAAATAATTTTGAAATGTTTTGATAATATCAATTAAAAATAATTTTAATTCTAGAATTAATTCTATTTTAAAATTAAAATTTATAATTCTAACCTCAAATATGATTTTTTTATATAAAAATAAATATTATATAATATTTAACTCACTTTTAATTAAAATAAAATATTTTAACCGCATTACCTAACATACATGTAATTCTGAAGAGGAAAAACAATGGAAGTTGTATTAGGTGTTGGGGCCAATGTTGTGTATGTGGAGTAGGCTCTTCCAGCATGGCCCAAAAGCGAAACAAGAAAGAGTTCATGGTGGTTGTGTCATGTTTCGGTGCTCCCCAAACACGGGTACAAGATTCTTTAATCTTTTGTAAATTGATTCAATTAATTAAATAGGTTATTGGACCAAAAAGTTATTATCGAGTTCACGAATTTGTTAATAATTTGTAATTAAATTTATAAAATAAAATGTTTAGTCACTGAAACTTTTAAATAATTTACAATTAGATTCATAAATATAGGACTTGATCAAAATTAATCAAAAGTTTTTTAAAAAATAATTAAAATTATTCAAAAGTTAATGAGCCTAATTACAAACCATTTAAAAATTGAGGAGCGATCTAATTATTTTATATTAATTTAAAGTGTAAGAACATTATTTAAAAAAAAAATCAGGTTAAGAGATTCAGGAACAAATATTTTTAGTTAAAAAACAATTTTAATTCAAAGTAATTAAATCAAAATTATATAGTATCCATATACATTGTTTCTTTTTTGTGAGCAACAAGGGCTAAAACCCCATAACAAACCTAAAAACTATTTTTGATGCCGTAGTTTCTTTTCCAATTCTGGCAAAGTAATTTTTTCCCCATTTCTCTATCTTAAAACATTTATTTAAAATTTGTTTTAAGAGTTCAAAGTGATAGACTTTATACTCTTTTGACTTTTTCATCTATAAATGTTTGATATGTATTGACAATAATTTGAAAAAGTCAAAAGAAGATATTAACTTATAAACTGCAACGCACAAGGAATACCTACAAAAGAGATTTTAATTGAGGAATCTAAAAAAATATGTTTAGAAAAATAAAGTAGCTGTGTGTTTTTCAGATAGTCAAAGTATAATTTAATCTAATAATAGTTGTTATTGTTGTTGTGTGTTTTTCAAATTGTCAAAATATAATTTAATTCAATAACAACTAATTTTTCTTTAACACCTTTGATACCTCGATAAAGGTAACAAATGTGTCATAGAATTTATGTCCAAACACCTCTGAACAAAAATTCGTAATTCACTGTGGTAGTTTATTTAGAGCAATTTTAAACAAGTTGGCATGTGAAATATACAATTATACTCCCAACACATTAAAGATATTAAGTAAAATTAGCTAGCTATTTACCATGATCATTATTACTCTTTAGTATAATTAATTAGTAGTTATTTAAAATAAAAGAGGGAGTTCATTTAAAAACAAAAAACAGAGGGAGTATTTGACATCATCACTAGAAGTTTTCCACACAAAAATTCACTAGAAGAAATAAATATATATTGTAACTGTTGGCATCCATTTGAACAATCTTATACTGAAAGGTTCCCTTCCCTATTCATTCTTGCTCGTAAAGAATTAAGGTATGAATAATAACTAACTATATAAAATCAGCATATTGAACATATCCTGTAAAGGTTCAGATACTATGTCAATTGTTTGTAGTTTGCTAATTCAATTCCAAAACAAATGGGAGGAAAAACCAATGAAAAATGAAAAGAAGAAAACAACATATGGTTACCATTTACAACCATTACATACAAAATTCACCATACACTCATAGCATCATCCCTTCCTAACTACACAAACCTCCCCAAAAACTCAATTCTGTCAAACATCAATATATATATATGGCACCATGGTGCTTTCTAAATGTCATCACCATGTAGCTTCCTCAATATGTATTATCAATCTATCAAAGAACCTGCATGCATGCTGCAAGCTCAATAAGCAGGTTTCCCTTTTGATGAAAAGAATCTACTAAATCCTCGTGCGTGTTTCTCCGGCGTAGTGACGGAAGAAGTTGAAGAAGAGGCTGACTTGGTAGGCCGGTGTTTTGGTTTCGATTTTGGAAGCTGTGCCGGAGATCTGGTGGAAACGTTTGAATCATTATCTGATGGAACAAATAGACTATTGGAAAAATGCAAGGGGGAATCTGAATGCAGTCTTTGCACAAAAGAAGTGGCACTGTCCATCTCCAACTGACCTACTTCTTGAAGATTTGGACTACTAGTAGTAGTAGGTTCATTCCTTGGGACGAAGCCTTCAACCTTTGGATTTATCTTGGTGTAAGGAGACTCAATTGGTTCACTTTGAGGATGTAGAGCATTTAACTGCTTTCCCAGAAGGAATATGGTTTCCTGACACTCGGCTAGCTTTTCGGCAGCTGCTGCCAAATCTCTCTCCTGAATTAACAAAGTGAAATCAATCTTAGATTTTCAGTCCATCTAAAAAGATCCTAGACTGAGATACCTTCATTTAAAATTATTTAATATAGTATCATATAATTATAAAATTTTGTGGAGTTTATATATACTCAATAAGGTCTTTTGATTTGATGGTTGGATATGAATTGGTTATATTTGATGTTTATTTTATTAAGTAGAGTGACTCAGCTAAGAGTTACTTGTGGAGTAACTTGATCCCTCCTTATACACACACATTTTTGGCAACATAATATGCAAAATCTGACATGGTAATTTTATTCAGAAATCAAAATGGAATTACAGCTTTACCTGCGTAGACTTTTGTTCATTATCAGCCGTTGATCTCTCAATCCTGACAGAGAAACACTGAGATCAGAACTAGAACCAGACAGAGAATTCCATAAAATTAAATATTTGAAACTCTGCTTTTCATCCAGCATTTTTCTTATTTTGATCAATAAAAGTACAAATGCTGAAAATCTGTAATTAATAGCCAGAACGTAGGAGGAATTATATGATGCCTAACCTTAGTAACTGCTCTTCTAGCTCCTTGCTCTTCGCCAAAGCAGCTTCATGAGCCCTCTTTTCATCTTGAAGCTCATTCTCCAGAATTTCTATCTTACTTTGCAATTGGTTCAGCTCAGTTTCGAACTCCTGGGCACGCGTTTCAAGTGAATTGTATGACTCTGCCATACATTTTAGCTGTGTCTCAGCCAAGCTATTTGACCTTTGAGCAGAAGCCAACTGTGATTTAACTTCTTCTAGAAGTTGCTCGGTTTCTAGCAATTGAGACTTGGTGACTTCAAGATCCTCGGTACATTTTGACAGATCTGTTGCTACTTTCTCTTTCTCTAGTTTCAATTCCTCAAATTCTTCCAATGACAGTTTTTGTGATGTGACATTCGCTGTATAGCCCGAAACCAAATTTACATCATCAGGAACCTCGGGATCAGAACAGGGATTAAGAACACGGGAACAACCATTTTGATATCTTTCTCCGGATGAATTGTCTTGAACTAACTTATTTTCAGGCAAAGCAATCTTATCTATGCAATCGAGACCGTTAGATTCAGCTTCTGTATCCTTGTAGCCAAGGACACTAAATCTTAGTTCACTTGCTTTAGCCAAAACGTAAGACAGGTCAAGAACAAACTGTAGCAGACTTGCATTGCTGCATAAAACTTTACTAAAAGTGACAGAAAACTCCTCAATCTTTCGGCTCATTTCATTTCGATTAGAAGATAAGTCATGAAACGAAATTGCTTCTTTGCCAAGGAACAATACAAAGTCATGAATATGAGAAATTGCAGCTTCTAAATCTGAAGTTATCTGCACATATTCTTTGGGTTGCGGGGATGAAATGGTTTCCTTTTTGAGGTTTAAGCCAGCCTCTTCGGGATTATTCTGCCTATCACATGTGGCATCAGAAGGTCGTGCATCCTGGGGAACTAAATATACAGAGTGGTGAATGGCAGTGTCACGCGAATCTTCTAGCACATGTTTAATATCCTCAACAATCTTCCCTATATCAGCCTCCTTAGCAATGGAGTCAAAAACCAGTAATATTCTTGATCTAAGCTCTGTTAAGAAGCCACCAACCTCAGATTGAGGATCCGGTGCTGGTATCAAAGCACCAGAAGACACTTGATTTGGCAATGGATTTGAATCCCCATTTGTTTTGGACTGACCAACTCTGCTGGTACTGCCTTGTGATACATCATTGGTCATACCATCAGTTGGGCTATTGTTTGAAGATAATGAAACAGTCGAATCTATGTTGGAATCAATTGACAAACGAGCTAGCTTCTCTACCTCCAGAAAGTCGTCCATTAGTTCCAACTTTTGAATGGCTTCTGACTTGCTTGATTCCTCGGTAAACTTTTTAGAAACTGGGGATAGTCCAGATGCGATTGTTGTAGACCAAGACTCGGCACAACTTCCTGCATCATCGTTTCCATCTTCAGACATGGAGACCAAGCTTGGTGCAATGCTTGTGTTCTGACTATAAATGCTTTCATGGGTTACATGCACGATGGATTTTGGAGATCCTTTCTGTTGGTTAGTTGTCTGAAGTTGTGATTCCAAACTTTGAAGTTTGCTCAGTGTTTTAGCACACGTACTTCTTGAGGCCTGCAATTCACTGTTGCGTTTAGCCAATGCTTCTTTCAACATCTTTGTTTCTTCTTCCATTGCAAATAAACGCTCTGTAAGAAATTCATTCTCCTTCTGGAATTTTTGTATATTCTCCAGGGAGAAGTCAGGTGTCGAGGAGAAATTAGGGGAAGCAGGCTTCACAGGTGATTTCCTTAATCGACTTTCTCCATTATCTCGGCCAAGACTTTCAACCTCTAGCTTCATTTGTGCAAGTGCAGCTGGACCAGGTAACTTTTTCCGAACTAGTCCGCGTAGTCGTTGGCACTCAGCCTCTAACTTAGCAATTTTTTTTACACCCTCCATATGCTGCTTGTTCGCAGCTTCTGCAGACCTCATACTCATGTTTTTTTCTTCATTGCGAATTTCAAGCTCTTTGGAAGCAACATGAAGTTCATATTTTAGTGAATTAATTTCTCTTTCACACGATTCTATGTTGCTCTTAAGATGCTCAATTTCAGCCTCGGCGCGACCTTTTTCTTCACTTATTTGCATTAGCATGTTAGAGCGCTCCTGCAAAGACCTTGACAGCGCCCCATTTTCAGCAGCAGACCTCCGTAGTTCCAGTTCAAAGTTAGCTATCTTAGCCTCGAGCTCCCCCTTAATCTTGTCTAACTGCTTGGTTTTCGACAGAGCAACTTCCTGTATTTTCTGTTCATTTTCTTCCTTAAGGTTCCGTATCTGTCGCATACACTCTTTAAGAGCACCGTCTAAATGTGACGCACGGTCCTCGGCAGTGAGTTTTGCCAGAGTGACAGATTCTAGATGGTCCTTTAATGCCAAAGCCTCAGCTTCAGCCTTTTCCCACCCTGCAGAGTTTCAACAGAACTTCAATTCCAAAACATTGACAAAGCAGGCTTCAAGCCTGAAAATTTTTAAGGTGGTAAAACTTTCAAGCATTATTATACCTGAGACAGCTTCTTCAGCAACTTTAGCATGTTGTTTTACCATGCTTTCCTTAGTATTAATCTCAGAGTTTGCTGCTGAC
Organism: Cicer arietinum; assembly: GCF_000331145.2. Lineage (NCBI taxonomy): Eukaryota > Viridiplantae > Streptophyta > Magnoliopsida > Fabales > Fabaceae > Cicer > Cicer arietinum. Next base: position 77,333,017 of record NC_021164.2, on the reverse strand, counting down.
AGTTTCTCATTCACTTCTGTGATCTCAGAGTTTGCTGTTGACAGCTGTTCATTCATTTCCTTGATCTCATCTTCAAGTGTCTGAACTTTTTCCTCGTATGTCTTCACTTGATCCTCCAAACCAGACAGATGTGAATAGGATTCCACAGAGATTTGGACATAATTCTGTTTCTTGTTATTATCCTGTTTGAATAAGTGGATCAACACAGAAAATGTAAAAGACAAAACAATAGTTTATCAAGTTGTTAAATCAACAAAGCCAAAAATAAAGATTACTAGACATTTAAAGTAATCAATCCATCTTTATCCACCACCATACAAAGAACATACTGTTTTTATTGAAGGAAACTATGACACATACAAATAATTTACAGAAAGTGTGAACATGCTCAACACCACCATAAGAATAACTTTGAATTAATTGAACCAAGAAATTGTGAAGTACATTTTTCTTATGTGAAAATGCTATACCTGATTAGAAGCATCTGATGAGTCTATGGAAGCAGCTGTTTTCTCAATCACAACCTTATCAGATGATTTTTTCTTCCACGGCCAGCGTCGGTCCATCGGAAACAAACTCTAAAAACATATAGTATCAAATTAAGTTCTTCACTTGTTAGCAATGCAAAATTCTCATAATTCAACACCACAGTCTACCAACAAAAATAATTCTATGTTAATTATCCTCACAGTAATAAGATTTGAAGAACAACAAAACATAAAATTTCAGCATAAATAAATCATGAAATGTGAATTTACACCTTCAAACTTTTTCCCAATACAGTTTATTTTTCCTCATGCATTGTATAGTAGAGTAAGTTTGGTAAATGTAATTGTCGGTTGTAAAAAAAAAAGAAAGAAAAAAAAAAAACAGGTTGAGTGAAACCTAGGCTATTGTTGTGTATTGTCTGAGATTACTAAATTGGTGAAATGCATTGAAGCAGGGTGGTACAGTGACAGGTATACACAACCCAATCATAGCAAATTTAATTTATGTGACACCCATCTATCTCCAAGATCTAACCACTGCACTTTCCTTTTCCTTATCATCTCTATTGTGCAGCAACATGCTATAACCGTTTACCAAATTTACAATTAATATATTCTTTTCTCTCCACTTCACTCACTCACTCTTCCAAACTTGACACTAAAGCAATGTTATTATTTTCTAGAATAGAAAATAAAACAAAAGAAAAAGAGGATAAAGGTCAGCTTTCTAAATTATTATTTTTTTATTTCATATTTTAATATTATTATAGTAACCGTCTTTTTCGCTGAAATTAGATCCAACTTAATCAGCTAATACCTATGTTTAACTTTAAACACTGCAGATTAGGAACACGCTAAGGATAATTGTTTCAGAATGAATTGGGAACACAACCTTAAATTAAGCCACCGACAAAAAAGAAAAAGTTTTCTATGACGATTAGTTAATAGAAAAAAAAAATTACCCTAAAAAACCGATTTTTAACAAGAAGTTTCAGTGAATGAAACTGTTTGAAGTAAAAAAAAAATGTGACTGATTGAAGAAGGAAAGAAAATAATGAACTTACCGATTATGAAAAAATAGCAAAGTAAGATAATGATGAATGAAATTTGAGAGAAGAAGGTTCTAGAAGAGAGAGCAATGAAAATGTGGTGTATAATAAGGTTTTGGTTGTTATAAGAGATATTAAGAATTTGTAGGTGTATTTATTTTAGTCTATGTTGAATTTGTTTGTTTTGCAAATGAAACACTTTTCTTCCATTGTTGTTCTGCACACATTCGTTAACTAACGTATATAAATGAATGAAAAATAAATGTTTTTATTTGTAGGTGTAGTTTGACTTAATTAACCCTTGGTTGGTTTGCAATTGCATAGAATGGTTTGTGTCAGAAGCAAGGAAGCATCTGAGCTGTATTCTATGTAGTTAGAGGAAGAAAAGTCATTAGTGCCTTAGTGGTGCCACTCCCACTATTTTTATTTTTCTCTCTCTTTTATTACTTTTTTATTCATTCATTGGATAAATGAATAATAAGTATGGTTTAAGGGAATATAAACACTTTTTAATATAATTATTTACTTGCATTTGAGGGCAAAGTGTGATAGCTACGAGTTTGGACCACCAGCAATCTTACTCTCTACAGCTCACAAATAATTAGTGTATAGTAACTGCATGATGGACGAGAATATGACTTGGCGGCTTTCCATATGCATTGCCACCAAATACAATTGAATAAAGGGATATATTTGATATTAAAAGTGACTTCTAAGTTCTAATTTATATAAAATCCTCATTTTTAAAAACAATTAACACTTCAACAATGCAAACATTGGTTAATGGAGATAGATGTTTATCGTCTTTTTTTTTATTTTTAAGAATGAGAAAATGATTTTATTGATATATATGTGATATAAATAATAAAAAAATAAATGTGTTATTTAAGATTAGATTCGTCGAACTAACATCAATTTTGTTATTATTAGTACGAAAAATATCATGAACTTTTACTTTTAAATAATATTATCATCTATCGTTAAAATTTTAAATGACTTTTAAATTCTAATTCACGTTATATAATATGTTGTCTTATTTTATTAAAATATTCATAGTTTATTTTATCTATAAACTGTTTTTTTTTCAATGAAACATAAAATAAATTTTTATATAATTTATCTTAAATAACTCATCAAAATACAATTTACATATTTATAAAATAAAATAAAACATTTATGTAAATGTTTAAAAAATCTAATCATAAATTTCTTCTTTAATTGATATAAATAAAAGATTATTTGTTGAAAAAAATCAATCTCTTAAACATATATCTAAATAAATTTATGTTTATCAAAATAGTGCGAAAACCATGGAAAAAATTAAGTTAAAATGATTTCATAAAAAATATTCAGAAGAGGGCAAAAAAATAATTAAGTTCAAATGACTTCATAAAATTTTCCGTCAAAAAATATGATTTCATGAAAAGAAATATAAATGAGGACAAAAAAATGTTCAAATGAAGATAAAAGAGAGAGAATAAGAATAAGAGCAAGGATACTATAAGTCAAATGAATTTAGAATAATTTTAGGATAAAATTTATCTACCTCACAAGTATAAAAACTTGGAAATGTATTATCATCAAAAGTTTTTTATGAGAGTCACATAATCTATTTATAGAGTTTAATTTCCCTTTAAAATTCAAATACACTAAGTTGGACCCGTAAACAAGGCCCAAACACACTAAGAAATTACTTGCTAAAACATTGTTAAGAGTAGAAGTACAATTCTTTAGAAAGGAAAATATTTATATCCTAAAATTACCTTAGTTATAGCTTAATTTTCCTTCCTCTTCTTGTTCTCCCTTCTAATTAGTCCTCATCAAGTTAATTCCAAAATCTTAAAACTCAATTTTCTTTTTAGGAAATATCTAAAACTCAGTTACTGATTTAACACTTTGAAATAACTTGTTAAAGTACAAATCTGGTTTAAATAATTTGTGTTTTGAAACACAAATTTGGCAATGATTATTATCTTTTCTATGCATGCTTCAAAATTACAAATCCGTTTTAAATGGATAGTTTTAGTTATTCCTAACTTTACAAATATATATATATATATAATAATATGTTGTCTTATTTTATTAAAATATTCATAGTTTATTTTATCTATAAACTGTTTTTTTTTCAATGAAACATAAAATAAATTTTTATATAATTTATCTTAAATAACTCATCAAAATACAATTTACATATTTATAAAATAAAATAAAACATTTATGTAAATGTTTAAAAAATCTAATCATAAATTTCTTCTTTAATTGATATAAATAAAAGATTATTTGTTGAAAAAAATCAATCTCTTAAACATATATCTAAATAAATTTATGTTTATCAAAATAGTGCGAAAACCATGGAAAAAATTAAGTTAAAATGATTTCATAAAAAATATTCAGAAGAGGGCAAAAAAATAATTAAGTTCAAATGACTTCATAAAATTTTCCGTCAAAAAATATGATTTCATGAAAAGAAATATAAATGAGGACAAAAAAATGTTCAAATGAAGATAAAAGAGAGAGAATAAGAATAAGAGCAAGGATACTATAAGTCAAATGAATTTAGAATAATTTTAGGATAAAATTTATCTACCTCACAAGTATAAAAACTTGGAAATGTATTATCATCAAAAGTTTTTTATGAGAGTCACATAATCTATTTATAGAGTTTAATTTCCCTTTAAAATTCAAATACACTAAGTTGGACCCGTAAACAAGGCCCAAACACACTAAGAAATTACTTGCTAAAACATTGTTAAGAGTAGAAGTACAATTCTTTAGAAAGGAAAATATTTATATCCTAAAATTACCTTAGTTATAGCTTAATTTTCCTTCCTCTTCTTGTTCTCCCTTCTAATTAGTCCTCATCAAGTTAATTCCAAAATCTTAAAACTCAATTTTCTTTTTAGGAAATATCTAAAACTCAGTTACTGATTTAACACTTTGAAATAACTTGTTAAAGTACAAATCTGGTTTAAATAATTTGTGTTTTGAAACACAAATTTGGCAATGATTATTATCTTTTCTATGCATGCTTCAAAATTACAAATCCGTTTTAAATGGATAGTTTTAGTTATTCCTAACTTTACAAATATATATATATATATATATATATATATAACTCATTCTTTTGTATTTTCTATTTTTTGAGGAACATTCTTTTGTATTTGTTGGTAAACTTCTTTTTGTTTTTGTCAATGCTAAAAATCTACCGTAAAAAAAAAAAAAAAATCATCCTGCCTATGTAAGTGATGAGATGGATTTATTGAAGGGGGCAAACCTCTCTTAATGTCTTTATTCTTATAAAAGGGATTCATTTCAATCACTTACTCCATCCTATAATTAGTGATTAATTGATTAATAAAAATAATTTAAAATAACGATATTTTTTATTTTTTAATACATTTTTAAAGTGTACTCTTTAACTAATATTATTTTATTATTTTTAATATAATATCTTTTATTATATATTTATTATATAAATAATGTATTATATATTTTTTATTTATACATTTTTCTTAATATATATAAAATTAAGTGATTCAATTATTAAGAGATTGAGGAAGTAGCATGATAGTTTCCTATAAAGGCTTAATTAAAAGTTATGATAAAAAGAAAAAGTGATGGACTGTGCTACACTTACACATATATATGACGGCACCATATAAATCGCTATGAAAAAGAAATGGTGAAACAACACATTCTTATGCATTTTATTATACCAAAATAAAAGATGTTGACATCAAGAATTGACACAAATAGTTGGAAATTTTGCTTACACTATTTATAACTTGAGTTCAATGAGAGGTTGCATAAAGATACAATGAGGTTGATTGTTTTCTTTAAATTCATATGAGAGTTTATCTTCTCAAATCTTTTTTTTTTTTAATCATAAAAAAAGTAAAATAGAGATATTGAATCTAAGTGAATAAAAAATCTGAGGTACTATAGAGCAAGACCTCCGGTGAGTATAGGAAACAATAGTTGGGGTACAATGATGGCCAACAAAGAACATGAATTTAATATGCGTTAGATCTTTTAGATTTTTTATGTGGGAATTTTCAACCTTTGCTTTATTTTTTACAAAACCTTTGCTTTGTTGGTACGAAAGAATTTTTAAAGAAAGGGTAAAGGGTAAAAGGCAACATATTATACGATCAACAGACCAATGTCCACATCCATAAACCTTTACTTCACCTTCCACATACATTACTTTATATGATGCCAAAGCCATTTTTTTTCTTTCTTCTTTTAAACTTTTCTCCTAATGTTTCATCGGATTCCATATTAGTCTTAAGTAGTGAAATACTCAATACTCCTTAATAATATTTTTAATGGATTGTTAGTTTGGTTAATTTTTTAACAAGTATTTATTGAAAAAATGTTGAATGTAACGATGTAACTATTGTAATTAGAGTTTCATACACATGTTCATTTATAATACACACACAATCATGGTTGTTAAACTTTTATAAGTTAATTCATATGTAAATTTTTTGTCGGTAACTTTTTGTAATTTTATTATTTAAACCAACTATATAGTTTTAGTCTTAAGATTTGATAATATTTAACTGCATATATATCTATAAATAAGTATTTATGGTTTATTATTATGTTGAAAAGTTGAATTAATATGGCTTCCATATATATTATATACGTTTTTTTAATATTGACTAAACTCATCAATTTATTAGTTAATTTTATATAAATTCTACAAGTTTATTTAAAATTTTCAGTTTGACAATTTTATACATCTAGAATTATCACTTCATCACTGTAGATTGTTTGTGAAACAATATTTATACTCAAACAATAATATAAAATAAGTTTATATGTATTTTTGTCCTCTTTTTTAGTTTAAAATAAACTTTTAATTTTTTTTTTTATTTTTAAAATCTTTTTTGGTCACTCTACTAATTAATTATTGAAATTTTTTATTTCTACTGTTCTTTATGATGTGGCACTTAGATGTCATTTTGTGAGTCAGATAAAATATTTTTATGTCATTATTGTTGTTATTAATTTTATTTATGTATTAAAATATTAAAAAAATTATTTATCTTATTAAAATATTCAATATTAAAATATTTTAGAAATGAAAGTACTAAAAATTTATTTTTAGCAAAATAAAAAGATTAAAGTACATTTAAATCTATAAAAAAATATAAGATTAAATACATAAACTTTTTTAAATATATTTTTATTTACATTTCATTTTAAAGAAAGTACGTACTTGATATGATAATTTAATAAAAATACTTTTTTTTCATTTTTATTTATCCTTATTTTGAAATATGTGGATGAATCACTAGAAAAAAAGGTCTGTTTAATAAACAATGTTTGACATTCGTTCTCTCCTTATCTTTCAGCTTTGAATTCTAGTCGCTTTAATTGTTGGCAATTCAATTAATTCCCTTTTCATAATTACAAATCATGATCAAATTACTTTGGATTATTGGCCTATTCAATTTGTTGGAAAAATAAAATCACTTTATTCCATTATAACGCATCTGTTTTACATATGTGTCTACTCAAAGCAAAAGAAACGACAAATAAGAAAAGAAGACAAACAAGAGAAATGAATTATGTAGACGTCGAAAGTCAAAATAAACAACAGAATATACAAATCATAACCTAACTTTAATGCTTTATTAATTACTTGTGGATTTCTTTGTCCTTGCTTGCCTATTTAATTTCGACCCTTTCGGCCGTAGAAGCTCATAATGACTAGCTAATTTCTTACACACAAGCTAATTTTTTACTTAACAGTTTAAAATTATTCTCTCTTCCGGATAAACATTTATAAAAAAAAATATTTGTCCAAAACGAGTATAACTCTTAATTTTCAATACAATTTAATTTATTTTTCAATTGTATCTTTTAATAAGTATTTATTATGCACATTATTTTTATATTATTAATTAATCTTCACGTTATATTTACGATAAGAGTGATGTTAAATGGTATGAAATTTTTTAAAAAAAAAATGTAAGAATGATAATTTATTTTGTATAAATGATTGGTCAAAAAATTGATTTCTAATTTTAAGAAAATCATGGATAAATGTGTTAGAGTGATATATTTCATAAATTATTCTCTCTTTTGAATAATCTCATATTCACGCATCTAAAAATATTGGTGATTATTCAATCTAATTGATCGGACTTGATTAAATGCTACAAAAACTACATATTTCTAATTTATAATGCAAAAAAGAAAATTAAATTTAAAATGTTTGATTTTAATCAAACGGTGACCAATATTTTAAATGTGTAAGTGCATAATGGTCCAACAACATAGGAGCTGGATCCCTATGCCTTGATTGGTGCACACTAAAAAAGTATCAAAATCATAAGAGGAACATTTTGTTTTTGTGGGTTGCTTTGTTTGTTATAGCAAACAGTATATTGTGGTCACACACAGTACTTGTTCAATTTTAGTAGTGTCAGCCCTATCTGCAAAATGCAAATCATGCATCCACACTATACTGCCTCATGTTTCCATCTTCCAACTTCACATGTGACTCTAAAAGTTATTTCTCACGTGAAAAATTAAACATTTGCTTTAAATTTTACACAAACTTATTCAGCAATGAAATTTAATTTTTTTACTTTAAACTAGTCAGTTTATTCAATAGTCTAACTCTATATTGAAAATAAATTTAGTTAAATGATGACTTAATTAAAGGTGTAGTTAGGTGATCTATTAAATTTTATTGATGATATTTTCAATTAATTTGGCTAAGAAAATCTACATGTTCGTTCAATTAATTAAAGATGCTTTATGTTTTAAGCATTGAAAATGACCATACGCCAACTTACAAATTCAGAGCAGAGAAGAAAAGCAACCTTGGGATTGCATTCACCTTGACTTTGTCGAATCATAGATCATCCATCAAGACCAATTTTTATTATTATTTAAGTGGATTTCAAGTACTAACTATTAACGATTATAATCAAAGAAAAAAAAATACTTTTATGATTATAAACGAGAATAAACTACTCTTTTAATTGTGGTATAATTTATTGTTAAAATAGTTTATGACTATTATAACATCATAGATTAAAATATTTTGATGATTAATTTGAGTATTTTGCAGAATTAATTATACCAAGATAGCATCGTCTTATACTTTTAAGGACTAAAATAATAATTTATTATATTAAAAAAATTAATCAAGTACAATTAATTCTCTAGATTTCATGTAAAATATAAATTAAATTTATTAAATTGTCCATTTAAATGTCAAACACACAACAACGTACATTAAATATTTTTTTATTAAAATATGGATATATTATGAATATTAGTAAAAAATAATTAACTTTTACTTATAATAGATCAAGATTTTTATTTATAATTATGACTAAATAGAATATTTAATAAATATTATATAATTAAACAACTCAAAAAAATTATTAAATGAGTCCCACTATTATTATTATTATTATTATTTATTATATCATCTATTAGTAATTTTATATTTTAACGTTAAATTGTGAGATCTACATAAAGAGTGCTTGATAAAACATCTCTCTTTCACATGGATACTTTATTTTATCTCCGTTGATAATTTTTTTGTTGAAAGCTTACATGTATGTATGTTTAGTTGTCTTTTAGTTATGTGAACAAACTTTTTCTTCAGTTGAATGTTCTCGTTATCAAGGAGGAAGCTCCTTCAACTCGTGTAAGAGAGTAAAATAACCATGGAGAACTCCTCTCACCACATCCATTTTTAAACATCACAAAAATCCATTTTTTTCTATTATATTGGCCTTTTTTTCTTCCTGTAAATCCCTTTACAATCCAACCTCGCCAACTCCATTGCATACTTCTTTCCTTTTTGTTATATTATTTCCTTTCTAACAAAATTTACATGATATTAACGTATTATTTTAAATAATAATCCTTAAAATAAATCAAACGTGTCACATATATCGATGCATTTCAAAAATAATACATAAGGCCAAAATAAAATAGTCACAGTGAATCAATATATTATTATTGAAGGATGAAAATATAGATTTAGTTAAACATTCCAAGATTTAAATTTGGTAGTATTGATCAATTAAAATAAGATAAATTCTACATTACAATATATAAAGAGTGCGGATCAGTACTATGAATATTTTGTTCATTTGTTCATTTGTTCATTTTTCTAATTTATCAACGTGGACATTATTATAGTATCTATTAAATTTGATTAAATTAACAGTTTTGGTATATTTATTTATTCAATTTTAACTAAATAATTAAATATATTATTTTTATAATTAAAGTTAAATTTTAATTTTAATTAAAACTATAACAAAAAAAAGTGATTTTAAAATAGATCTAAAAGATAAAATTTAAAAATTTAGCATTAATAAATAAAAAATATGGTCAAACTCATTCGTAAATTGTAGATGATATGTCATTCAACGACTGATAATTGAATTTGATAATATCAAAACATGTTAATTTTTAAATGTAACATAGAATTCCCCTTTAAAATAAACCATATCCTATGCATATATAATTTTCAAAAATATTAAACACTAGTATAATTATTTTTAAACAACTAATAAAAATTATTAAAAATAACAACACGTATATGGTAAAAAAAAATTAATTAAAACAATCATATAGAAAATAATTAAAAAACAAATAATTAGAAAGACCAGCAAGGGAGAGTCTTACGTATATAATCGTTAAATATACATTTTACGGCTCAATTAGTAAGTTAGTATTTATATTCCGTACAAATCTCGTTTGAATTAGTTAATTCGAATAGAATTAAAATAAAAATTAAAAGGTTTTTGATAATGTAAAGAGGTGAGAAGAGAAACTGATATTAGTAGCTAAAAAAATCCATAGATTTGAATCCATGGACCAATATGTTACTTTAAGCCCAACAAAAACACCGTACTCGAAAATGGCCCAAAGGTTTGATGCAGAATTGCGATTGTTTTTGTACCCCTCAATTAATTGTATACCTTTCGTTTAAAAATTTTATGTTTGAAATGTCTAAAATATCTTTAACAAAACTGTAAAAATCAAAAACTTGTCTCATACTCCCACAACTTGTCTTTTTCATAAATGTAAGTTTCATTCCAAACACGTGTTTACTGGAAATTTCATGAGGAAACAAATTTCTGGTAATCAAATTCAATATCGGAAATTTCATTTTTGAAATTTTCGGTAGTTCTATCCGAAAATTTGAAATATCCGATATTTTGTTTTCAACACCAGAAATTTAAAATTTTCGGGCAACACTCCCGAAAATTTCAAAAATGAAATTTCCAGTATTGTTTCATAACTATCGAAATTTTCAAAATTCTGGATGTACACCAGAAATTTCAAATTTTCGGGATGTTCACCAGAAATTTTATTCGTCACTTAAATTTCCGGAACAATTTTTTTTTTACATTTTTTGACTTTTTTTTTTTAGTGAGTACCAAATGAGCAAAAAAAGACGTTGAACATTATCAAGTTCGACCTCCTACACAATCAAATAGGAGAGCTGTAGTTGAGAAAAGAAGAAAGAGGAACGAAGAAATGCGGGCGCATGACTATAATATTCAACATGAGTTTGAGCAAGATCGTGTGTTTGATGAAGAACAGGATCAGCAGCATCAGCAAGATCATGTGTTTGATGATGAACTTAGATTGTGCGTCTCGATCTAAGTTTAAACGGACAACACAACTTTTAGTTGAAGTACATATGTTACTTTTATTTGACTTATATTTTCCACCTTTATCACAACCAATAATTAATTTTGACTTCCTTCATCTCTTTCTAGTCTCTACGTCAGATTGAGTAATGATAACTACAACTCGATTTTGTCAGCCGACCTCTCTTGTCCATAATATGACAGCTTCTCGTGACTCAAAAATTTGATCAATTGTGGATGCTTCAGTCAAATCTATACATACTGGTTGTGTTTTTTCCATCCCTATTTCAAAAAAAAAAAAACATACTGGATTTTTTAAATTTCTGGTTGAGTATAATAACTACCAGATATTTCAAAAAATTCAAATTTTCATTAACGAAAATGTAAATACCAAATATTTCAAAAATTTGAAATTTTCAGTAAGGATAATGTAACTACCGAAAATTTCAAATTTCCGGTAACATAATTATACTATTGAAAATTTGAAATACAAAATTTCCGGTAGTGAATTTTTGTATATCGGATTTTAATGAAAAAAAGTTATTTACCGAAAATTTAGTTGAAGGGGTGAAATTTTGAAGTAATTTTTTTTTTACCATTCAGTCAATGAAACTTTTAAAGGTAATTTTAGATTTTTAACAAATCGGGAGTATAAGCTTAATTAGGGATACAAAAGTCAAACTTTCTCTGCTTTAATGTGGCTTGTTGTGTATGTGGAGAGGAATTTATTTAATCCCAAAAGCACTTTGGAAGAGAAAAAAAGATTCTCCTTCTCCCATCATCACAGTACGTATACAATGTGTTTTCTTGTAAAACAAAAGTTTGAAAAGTACTCAAAGTAAATAAATAAAACAGAAATTTTAAGAAGTAAAAACAGAACTTGCATTGCATATAGAAAGAAAGAAACAAAGTCCACATTATTATGTTTAATTCAATTCAAAAGAATTATTTATTTTACCATTTCAGAAGTTTAAAGTGCATATAATGAAGTTGAATTATAGATAATTGTTTTTTATCTAAGCTTTCTCTTACATCTCCAAACAATTGGGAAAAATCTTTTTGGTGTTGGTGGTTGTTTGGATTTGGACATGCAGGAAAATAATATTCTAATGTCCAAGGGAAAATATTTTTTATGATTAGTTGTGTATTTTTTAAAAAAACTAATTAATAATCTATCTATGATAAGGGTTAAGATACCAATTAAAGAGAGACAAAAATTGAAAAATAAAGAAGCATTTAAGATCTAGAGCTACAAACAATGCATATCTTCTTTTTTATTTTTAACAGATAAAAGACATTCCTCCAATGAAAAAAGCAATAATGTCTGAGGACCCTGATGCACAATTGAAAGCAATGGCCAAGTTTAATAATCTTTTATCAAAATGTATGAATACAATTCATATATTTAATTTGCAATTTGTAATTAACGTTTCTAATGTTATGCCTAAATTAATTATATGATACAATTGTGTAACTTCCTGAGTTTTAATTAATTTACTTTAAATAAAAGGTGTTACACATAGTAATAAAGATTCTTAGCTTTGGTACCTTTTAACATTTTCCAGGAGAAATAAAAAATTACAACTCCAAAATGGCTAATGATGCATTTGGGTATGGTACACAAATTTTACCATTTGTGTATCCTAAATGCCACCTTCTTGGATACTGCTACGTGGACTTTATTTAACATGTGCAGATATAGCCTCCCCAAATACTTTTTGAACAAGTTAGGAATATTTGTACACATTATTGTTTGGGCAATAAAATTTGTAGATCTACTGATTTTAGGAACCTCTTGTTATATTGTCATTAAGATCGTAGAATATGTCACACTGGTGTACGTGGATAATTTTTTGGTCACATTCCTCTCTTTTTGGAATTCTAATGAAATTTATTTATTTTACGGTCTATTGCTGATAAATTAGCCTTATCTTTTTCAAATGTTGATTGACAATCGAATTGTCTCTTGTCTTCAACCATTTCTTACTCAAAGTTATCACTTAGCTTCTAACATAGTATCAAATATCACAGCAGGGACTATAGCTCAAAAACAAGTAAACTCTATTTTAGGATTATTTGCTTCTAAGCCGTTTCATTTTGGAAGTTCATAGCAAATTATTTAATTCAAGTTTTAATATGGATTGTCTGTTGAAAATTTCTTTAACTCATTTTTGGAAATCACAGTGGACCAATGAAAGAGAAATATACGTAGTTCAGGAAGAGCGAGGTATTTCTGTAGAGTCAAACTCATACTTGCATCTAACACATCGAATAATCTTTTACCATCAAAACTGCACATTCTACACTTCCGGGACCATTGAATTTAAGATTTAAGCAAATTATATGTAAATTTGACTTTTCATAAATATTTGATATGAAATGCATTTTATGCCAAAAAGATATCATAGACCAAGACTCTTTCTTGAAATTTATTTATATAAAACCAGCTAAACCTTTTAAACAAAACATTTATTTCACAACTAATTTCATAATAATCATTGTTGTAGGTTCTCATTAATTTTAAACTTATCAATCGTCTTTTTCACCTTACGGAAGGAGAATTTACAATTGAAAAGGAGGCTGCATTGGCTATTTCCAATGCTACTAATAACAACTTTTAGTAAGACTTCAAAAATTGTTGCACACTTACATATCTCAACCGTGTGAACAACCCATCATAACTTAATGAAAATAAAATGTTTGGTGCAACTTTCTCCATACTACGTTATAAAAAGATCACATGATTTCAAAAGTGTATTTCCAAATAATATAATATAATCAAAGTATTTGAACGCTACAAAATTGAGTACATGTATATTAAAAGTAATTTTGGGGTGAGTAAAGTTCCTCCCAAAACATTCAATGGATTTAGAGGCTTATAACTATTAAGGATTCATGTCAAAGTTCCTCCCAAATTTTTGGTATGCTCACAACACATGCGGGAAAAGACAATGTCATTTCATTATCAAAAGCCTATTTCTAAATATACATCATATACAATCTTACAGAGACAGACACACTCGCGAATTTGTATTGGACAAAAAAATGAATTTGATCGAATATAGTTTTTATCTTGATGCTCTCGTCCAACAAAATTTGAATGCAATCCAGCAGTTTCATAGTACTAGACTATTTAGTTTTTTTTTTAAAAAACTTAGTTGTAAGTTATCTAACAGACCTGATGTCTCTATCAACATCATCTATGTACTATAGTCTATATCACATTTATTAAATAAATAAATAAATATCAGGATAAAATCTTTCAAAAAGAAATATCAGAATAAATAAATAATTGAAGAAACAAATACTTGAAAATTATGTTGAGTAACCAACAACAATAAGAATAAGAATATTATACATCAATTAAAAATTGAAACATCATCCTCAAGTTTCACCAATAAACATCTCACCGAGTCACCAGCCCAGCAGAACAAGTTTTAATAGAAACTGTAAGAGGCACATCATTAGGCTGATGGAAACTGAAGAAGGTATACCTTATACCTCCCTTCACAAAAAACTCAAAACAAGCAAGCACATCTTGCCCTCTACATTCCGAAAAAGGTTTACAATTTAAAAAGTTTTTTAAAAAAATGCAACAATTAGTTAGCTAGACCACACTGAGTTACTACGATTCTCTAGGAATAGAGAACAAAATTTTCAAGAAAAAACTAAGTCAAGACTTACGGGGTCTTCCTCTCTTACCAGATGGTTTCACTTCAGAAGATTTAGAACTGCTTTTACTTGCTGGAGCACGACCACGCCCTCGGCCGGAACCTTTAGCCACAGACTCTGGTGTTTTGGATGCCTTACCTCGGCCCCTGCCAGAACTTTTTCCACCACGTGATCTTTTAACCTCAGCCTCACCGTTAACATCATCCTCACTACTGTCACTTTCATCAGCTTCTTCTTGATCTTCTTCAGAGTCAGATGGATCTTTTGCTTTTTTCCTTTTCTTTGAACTGTCAGCTCCCTTTGCACTCTTTTTTGCAGTCTTCTTAGGCACTGGAGTTTTTTTCGTGGGTTCATCAGTGCCTACAGTGAGAACACAACAAGATCAGTGCCAGTTTAGAGCCCCACCACACTGTTAAAGAATTCTAAACCGCTAACTAAAAGATCGAGAAAATTTAACCACAAACTGATACAATATAATCTGATGCATTTGACACAACTACTATTAACTGGTGAAGTTTTAGATAAACAGTACACTATATACCTAAAAACAATTTGAATTATAACAAGTAGCATACCTTCACCGACAGCTTTGCCATCATGTGTATCAAGCTGCAGGAAAAAAGAGAAGTTAGGTGTTACACACTTCATATCAAAAAAATCTAATGAAAAGGATATGTTTAACAACGTGCGGCATGCATTGTTGATGACATGAGACCGATGGCAGGCAGTGTCGTACAGAATAGGGCAGCCAATGGGCAAATCAGTGATTAATATAAATCACAGCTTCTCTAAAGACTATAAGTGTTGGACAGATAGATATAGAACTGACAAGAGAAGTCCAAACACAATATTATAAAGAATCTATGATTTTATTATATAATCAACACGCATAGCTCATGGCACTATCATTGTGAACAAGCAGAGTATAGCAACAAACATAATATATCAGATGAAACAAGCAACATGAGTATAGCCTAAAACATAATATTAGACCATGGACCATGTTTAATCTTTTGAGAACTCAGTGCAGTATCATGAGCTCGTGAACTTCTAAAGATGATTGGCCAGATTTAAGAGCTACCTGATCAAGTCTATCAGCAATATTAGCTCTGTCGACCACAACCATGGAATGACCCAAACCACAAGCAACACTGTTTGAGAATAAGAAAACATATTTAGATCAATTTTCATTTCAGTTAGTCATGTGTATAAGAACCTTTTTCAAATATAAAAAGGTTCATGTATGCTTGAATTATCTTAATTAGAGAGATTTTTTACTATATTATAGAGAAAATTATTTAGTCTTTCTAGAAAACAAATTCATAGAGAACAATTATGATGTATATTTACAATTCAAAATAATGATGTTATATTTTTAATATTACAAATTTATATATATATATATATATATATATATATATATATATATATATTGCCTCTACTAAAAATTTGAATCCTTCACTGACCTCATTACATGCATACCCTCAAGTATATCCACCTTTTTCGGTACAGCTGAAGACCTAAAGGGCAAACAGGAATAGACAATTACAAAATCAAGAAACAGAAAATAATGTTACCAAAAAAACGGGTTGTATACACATACTTCTGTCCATTAGGTCCATATCCCAGCTCTCCATTCTGAGCATGACCCCAACTTATGCACGAGGAATCAGCCCCAACAAAATGATGCATATTCCCTGAATCCATGCAGCGTATATTCCAACCACTATTTACCAAAATAAATATATAATCATTTCATCAAAATGAAGTAAATGAGGGGGGCAAACCCATCCAGAAGTATTTTACATAGAAAGAAATATTATTCAAAACGTGGAATAAAGAACAACCTTAAATCCATTAGAGGCTTAGGGTACATCCAGTCATCACCGGTATTCTTTATTTTGCCCCACATGTACAACTGTCCTCCAGCTGAAATGAAAAACAAACCAAATTATGATGTGTTAAATAGGGATATTTTAAGTTACAAACAAATTATATTTTTCCTTGGCAAAGAAAACTAAAAAATAAATTATATCTTATTTTGGCAAAGAAAATAAAATAACAAATTATATCTTAGCTAAAAGGATATATAATAAAGGTGTCGAAATGTTGAAATTAAAAAAAAATGGCCGGTTAGGGTTTATATTAAAATACTTAGCAATTCTACTTTTACAAATCATGTCACTGAACTTAAAAAAATGCTCAGGGTTGATATAGATTAGAGCATCAAATTCCTCAAAGGAAGGGTTTGGGACTTTGGTAGCCAAACATCGTGATATCAATACCAATACCATCTGTTCATAAGCATAACAGATGCATTGTCAGAAAGAAAACAATTAACATCGGAAACAGCCATCAAAGAGGTGCATCGTATCAGTGAATTTTCCAATAAGCAGGACTAGTGAATGTGTTTGAGATAGATACCTGCAGTGCAAGAAGAATTCACAGAACCAGCTGAAATAATTGCATCAGGAGGCAAAACATTTCTATTCTGGAAAACTTCAACACGACGTGGAGAAAATTCATCCTTCTGCTCCCTATGTCCTAGCCTACAGAATTAAAAAGTTAGTTTGAAAGTTAAGCACAAAAGGAGTAGGGACCAAAAATATGAAAAACCGTTTTATAGGAGGATTGATCTGAAGTTTGACATTTCTTGGGAATTCACAAAATTGACAGCCCAGTCTGAAAACTGCTAACTAACCTTCCATAACCACCAAAACCCCACCTGTACACATGAGTAAACAAGATTACAACTTACTTTACACAAAAGAAAGTAAGATATTGAGCTAGTACTAGGACACTAAAGGATTACTCACGTGTAGACAAAGCCATTCTTATCCACCGCCACTATATATACAAAACAAAAATAATAAGGAAAAGTAATTTACAAGGTCTAATAATCAAGATCTCAAAATAACAACCACCTGTGTGATTTGTTCCACATGCCACCTTGACAATGGTTTCGCCAGCAAGGGAAGCTATTGCTCGAGGACGTGGCTGTGCTTCATAAACTAATTTAACAGAGCTGTCTTTGGAATTGTACTGCACAAGCACATGTAATATTATGTAAATCTTTCTTGATGCAACATGCAAGTGAATGTTAGAGCATAAGCAGAAAATGATGTGGTAATGAGAAGATAGATTTTAATTCTAAGCGAACAGAACAAAAATTAAATAATAAAAGCACGCCCAGCTCAATTTTGGACAACTACAAATTTATATTTAATCATATTATCAATATTGAAATAAACTCATTCCAGAAGGAAATAAAGACCTATTACTATATGATAATTATCTGATGCTCTTTCATGTGACCATGAGCTATCTTTTTATGGTGCAAGAACTCCACTCAGGATCAGATGATCCAGAAAAATGACAGAAAATGATGGTCACTGTTTAATAGGTGGAACATTAATCACACAGAACCTGACTAATTATTTTTCAATTATTAATAAGTTTCAGTCCTCCTTGTCCAGTTTTCTATATCTATGTTTTTATATTACTAAAATATGTGACTGAGTTGATGCAGAGATACAAGGGATAGATAATGGTGCTGCAAACTATGTTAAAACAAGAGCACTGCCTCAGGCAATGGGAGAAAATAAGTCAAATTTCAAAATTAAAACATGGTAATTATAAGATTGTCAATGATAAACCCCACGAAAAGTTCAATGGTTTATAATATTAAATAAATGGACCCAAGGTCACAACATCTGATCAACTGGACTATGAAGAGTCTTGAGACAACAAAGACAACTAAACATGTTCCTCAATCATACCTCATTATCGGTTCCATGCCCGAGCTGCCCAAACTGTGGAAGCCCAGCAGTCCTGGCAATCACAATAAAATAATTGAAACTTCCACAATCACAGACAGAGAATCAAGAAAACTAAATGCAATTTTCATCCAGAAACCGTACATTATAGAAGCTCCTTCAACAGAAGATAACCACACAGTAAAGTCACCACCACAGGTAGCATATTTAACTTCAGACACAAGACAGCGAACAGGTGATGATTCGATTTCTACACAAGACAAAGCAAGAATGTAAATCAAATACGCACTAAATTTTATGAGGTCAAAGAAACAATAACGATGTAAACCTCGTTGTAGTCACTTTACTACACACCAGTGTAATAATAACTTTACTCCATTGATTTACAACTATTCACTCCACTGACCATATAATATCTATACCAAACCAAAGATAAGCATGGATCCATTAACATCCAAGAAAACAACGGTCACCATCAAAATGCAAAGCAGAAATCACATAACATAAGTTTACATAACTGTACTCAGTAAAACATACCAGTTTTTGCAGAACCGGAACCCAGCTGACCGTGTTTGTTCCAACCAAATGCTAGGGAATTTCCATCATCTGTAACAACTACTGTATGGCTCCTCCCAGCTCCAGCTTGAACAATGTTGTATCTTCAACTCAAATATCAACAAAATTTAGCATAACAAGAAATAAAAACATTCGACAAAAATGCAAAATTAACCTATAATTAAAAATAAAAAACGAGTGAGTAATACAAGCGGCAAATTCAAACTCACTTAGAAAGTTCAGACACCACAGTTGGCCTATCGCGCTGAATGGTATCTCCATGACCTAGTTGCCCTTTCTGCACAACAATCTCATGAATTAGAAAGACACAACACAAATAAATAAATAATAATTTAAATACAAACTAGAACTTCACACTCGTGCCTCATTGCGTCCCCATGTATAGCAACGCCCTTCAACGTCCAATGCCACGCAGTGACAAGAAGCTGCATTCATAACACCACACAGAAAATTAAAACAACAACGATTACGTACATATATAAACATGAATCGGAACATAATTTAGTTGATAATAATAAAAAAAAAGTGGAAGAGAAAATTACCGCAACCAGAGGCGACGTAACGAATATCAATGCCAACGAGAGGACGGAGGCGAGAAGGAGAAACTAAGTTACCGTCGGCGGGACCTTTACGACGACCAATGATATCCCAACACGTGGCACCGCAGAACAAGAGTTCTCCACCTTTGGACACTTGGTTCTCTTCCTCGACCTTCTTCTCAGCTTCGGATGCAGACATTTCCCGTTCACTCTGGCGAGAGCAACGGTCAAAAGCTTTTTTTGGAAATTAAAAAATAATAATAAAATATGAAAATGGTAGATCGAACGGCTAGTATTCAAAATATGAGAAATGAAGTGAGGAGTGTGTGAAGGAAATGGCGGGAAAGATGAGAAGAGTGGTGGAGAACTCTGTTGGTTTAGCGCAGATATCTTCTACTGAAGAAGATGAAACCCTAATTCAATTTTACTAACTGCTACAATAAAATAAAATAATAACGAAAGGTGGAAGATTTATAGACACAACAACAAAAAGGACTGCATGTCTTTGGGTATTCGAGACTAATAACAACTCAACTTTTGATTATTGAACTCCAATAAATCAATAACTAAATAATGTAAAATACTTATATTGTAGATGAAAATAATAATTAAAATAAAATGATTAATTATTATTGTGGAAATTTGAATTTTTTTTGGATTAAAGATGGAAAAAAATTAAAAAATAAGAAATTATAAAGGTGTGGGGACTTCTTTTTTTGCCAACAAAAAGATCTGAGGACTAAGCCCAATTCCTCCCATTCTTGCAATTTAACCCAACAAACTTTTTTTGGTGATAAAAGGCAAGACCAAGCACCAAAAAGAAAAAAAAAACACAAGACAAAACTATCTCCAACAAAACTCCCGCTTGTAGCCTCAG